>NW_014577377.1:279686-286883 GCF_000485595.1 Priapulus caudatus
ACACACACACATATATATATACTACTAACACGTACACACACACACTACGTACACTACACACACACACACACACACACACACACACACACACACACACACACACACACAGATTACATAGCCTCGTAGTGCATGTACTTATTATTTAGTAGCATTCAACGCAGAAAACGCCATAGCTTCACATATACGAGCTGCTTTCCTGAAAGCGATTAAGAAATATATGAAACTGAAAATAATTAACGACATCCACTTTTGTCATTGTTAATATCGTAAATATGTTAATTGTTGTCGTTCGGCGTCGAACATATTTCGCGAACAATTGCGTCAGTTGTAATATATTTACGTCGTGATTCATTAGTACCTGTAGGTCAAACACATTTACCTGATCCTGCTAGAAACAAACATGTTTGGTGAGAGTTGACATCACCGAACAATAATAACCTGCTAGAATTGAACAGCCGTCGGCGAGAATTTTCACGATTCGGTGATTCACCAATTGTATCATCAGAATATACAATAACTGTCCATGCATGATGGCGTAACAAACCGTGATGAACAGCATGATTGAAAAAATATGCCGGTGGTGAAAACCGTCTGGCACTACTCACTAATATATTCCTCTCTGACTCCCTCTCTCTCTCTCTTCCCTCTCAATCACCCCCCTCTCTCTCTCTCGATCTCACACACTCTTTCCCTCGCGTTCGCTCTCTCTCTCTCTCTCTCTCTCTCTCTCTTCTCTTTCGCTCTCTCTCTCTCTCTCTTCTCTTTCTCTCTCTCTCTCTCTCTCTCTCTCTCTCTCTCTCTCTCTCTTACGTTCACCTTTTTAGCAATCTTTATTTACGCTTATTTTTCCCGTCTTCCCCCCTCTCTTTCTATCGCTCTCTCATCTTTGCCCTCTCTCTTTCTATCCGTCTCATTCATTCTTTTACACTATGACTCTCACCTTTTTTTTTATCGCCCACACTCGCTCCTGTCTCCCTCGTTTTGTCTCGTATTTTCTATCCCCCTCTCTCTCTTTCTGCCTCTTCTCTCTCTCTCTGTCCCCCATATCTCTATATCTCTGTTAGTTATCAACTGTCTGTCAAACAGGAACAACTAAAATACGTTTGTGTAAACAAGAGCGTTTATATTTATTTTATTTTAGAGATGATAGTATATTAGTATATACCAATGCAGAGAACATGCATCAGATATATGACCAGATGGATAGTCAGGCACAAACAGACATACCCAGACACACACGCACGCACGCACGCACGCAGACGCAGATGAGTTTCGGGAGAAAATAGGGAAATACAAAAATAGGCACTGTGAGACGGAGATGTTTATTCTGTAGTTTTTTTTTATCGTATTTCAAATACATGTAGTAAAGGTTGTAACGCTAATGGACTTATGCAATGCACTTAGCAAAGGCACGGCATAACTGATGAAAGATGATTATTTTTAAAATCCGGCTTTCCCTATTCTATCGGCTTTAATAGGCATACATTAATGCGCACAGGTTTTCGAAGATGCGCATATGCGTTATTCCATAGCGCGCCCTAACAGTGGCTACGTGCCTGCTTTTTATTGATGTGCAACGGCACGCAAACTTTACTGATGCGTACTCGAAATGCAACATCCGCCTAAGAAATTTTACTTCAAATCAGCTTCGCAAACGATGTTAATTTGCGTTTCGTGTCGTCCGGTCGTCGTGCGAGGCTGAGAGAGAGAGAGAGAGAGAGAGGAAGAAAGAGAGAGAGAGAGAGAATGAGAGAGAATCACGTATATCGAATAACGATAAAAAACAGACAAGAAAAATCTCGATTCAATTAAAACTCTCACAATGGCTTTATTTTCGTAAACACGGATGCACCGGCATCTTTCACTCACAGTCGCAAATTAACGAAGCAGGACAGGCCGCCATTGTTCCATGCATGCCAATAAGCATACGTTGCTAGCATTGCTAACATGACGGCTAGCCCCCGATAGGTAAAATGCTGCACTGAAGCTCCAGGAAGCGTGGAAAACGTTTTAGTGTCCGTTCGCACACGAATACAACACCAGAAGCGCAATAACGTTAAAACGTACGAAGAGTCTAAAAAAAAGCATGCACACATATAGCTCACACATTACACGCGAAGCATTTATATTCTTTCATAACAATCTTAACTAGACAGAGGGCACTCAAAAAGAGTGCATACCTCCGCGAGCGTCTAACATGTATACATGTGTATAACAGCTGGCTCGCTGCAACGCGGAGGTAACAACCACTCACAACATGGAGCGATGCTCTGCTGCTATGAAGCGTTCTTTGTACGAGCTGCACAATATGGCTGTTTGTAACATTTTGCGACATGTCTGCCCGAGCCAGTTAATATAACATGACCAATATCTGTAAAACATTTAGTATACAAAGTAATATAATGAATATGACAACTACTAAAATCAAACTGACGTTTGAATGTTACCGCGCATAATCGGTAAAAGGCATTTGTTAGTATCGCATGTCGTGTCCTGTAACCAAATCGATTTAGCGTTGTCCTTATTTAAGTCTGCTTTAATAAGACCATAAGAAAACGAGGCACGAAATGAAGTCGTGCTTTTAGATTATCTTATGCCTCCCCCGTCTCTCTCTCTCTCTCTCTCTCTCTCTCTCTCTCTCTCTCTCTCTCTCTCTCTCTCTCTCGCTCTCATTGTCACTCCTACTCCCACATGCTTACCTACCCTTTCCGGAATATTTTTTATTACACACCTACAATGACCACTCCGTTCTCTCTCACTCTTCTCCCTCTCGCCCTCTCTCTCGCTATATATATAGCCCTTACACGTGCTGCCAAACCGCGAGGCAGGTACATCATGCATCTACCTGTATCCATATTGCTTCTTCTTCCGCACCGCTCAAACCACAGAGCCGCCATTCTGCGCACACACACACTACACGGCAGCGCCTTATCAGCTGCGCACATACCAGGCTTGAAACCGCTAATATAACAGCACCGCGCTTGTTGGAAGCGTGCAACCGTCGATGGGGGTAACGACAGATGAAGCACGTAGGAGTGTTTATTCTGTGTAAACGTCTTTTCGAGCGCACGGAAATTGAGCTTAGGCTAGCGTATCGATGTCGAGTAGAGTGGAGGTAAAACGTGTGTGGCGGGCGATGTGGCGGCTGGTTTCTTAATTACACATCGTTCGCACGTTCGTGTATATGCATCCAGCTCTCTCGGTATATGTGCAGCAGATAAACATGAACAAGTAACGACAGTGTAACAAGCGCACAGGCACACGCACACGCGCTCTCCTATATCTCAGCTGCTCATTAGCGCTCAATCTAGTTTCGACGAGCACAGAGCCTGACAATCACGTTGTTAACCGCCCCTTCTCTATACCTGCGCTGCGTCTTAATCAAAACCAGTGGCACCATTTCCCTCGCGCGTCGTTTCCCTTCGTTCGACTGCACTGCTGCTGCGAACAAACCAAACATGCCTGTCAGGCTATCGTTATAATATAGTCGCCGAATCAATTTTATGACCTCACATCATAATATCACCTAATTTCGTCGGTCGCAATGTCCCCGGAATCTTTTGTGTGTGTGTGCCATTTATACGCACGTTATTATGGGAAGTTTATATTACCCGTCGTGCCGCCGACCTTTGCAGCGCATATATGTCACCCGCTATAAAACACACACACACACGGACCGTATCGAGCAGCACAAATATTAAGGCATACGGCCAAGAATTGATGCGTGTCACGAAGGAACCTGCATTAGTAAAAATCGTTAGGATGTGTAATTACGCCGTGCACGGACCCAGACGTGTACAAGAACAACACAGACGCATGCCCGCCACATATATATATATATATATAGGGACATGTATGAAGAAGAGGCCTGGACAGCCTCTACGGGACACAGCTCGACTGTGCTACCCCACGGGGATTTAGCTTGGTTTGTTGTTGCCATTATAATTGTTTATAAAAAACAAAAACAAATTCTTGTAAAAAAAGTTTTGTTAAGAAATTGCTACACTAAGTTAGCAATGAATAGAATATATATATACGTCCCCGCGGCACTGACCAAACCGAACGAGCGATAAGCAACACGAGATTGAAACGTGTAGCATGTAAGGTAGCGTCGCTATGGTGCTATTGGATTCGATTTTCCGTTCAGGTATGTCGTCGCACGAGAGATAAGCGACGTGTGTCGAATAGTGATATACTCGGTATAGGAATATTCGCGATTCATATAAAGCGTTGCCGCGTTTGCCAGTGAAAATAATTCGGAATGCACTAAACTCGTGTATATGTCTACACGTACGATCATAGCCAGGCTACTATATATTACTATTATATAATATATATATATACATATATATATATATATTTATATATCTATCAGGCGTCCGCGAAAAGGCTTACACCCGCATCTGGTGCGGATGGATCTACAGCATATATTTGGATTTTATACGCATGTCGCATTTTCTCATATATGAGAATTTTGTATGCATTGAATCGCCACGTTAATGCGCATGTTCACGCACGCACGCACCCGCGAACATAGACACTTATATAAACTCAATATAAATAAATAAATGAGTAAATGATAAATAAATAAATAAATAAATAAATAAATAAATAAATAAATATATATATACTACTGGGTACGCCGACTGGCGCTGGGTAAAATGTGCTACTAATTCATACTACTAATCAATGCGGAGCACAATTAGAACATTGGGGAAAAATGGCCGAATAATATCTGCAACACAATATCAAATATTTAGAAATTAGTCGTTAATAGATAATAAACATGGGAAAAAACTGTTACAGTACTGACATATTATATAGACAGCACAACCAACTTAGAACCCTGCGAAACATAATAGTATTAAATATTGTGTAATGACAAAACGTGTTATTATAACAGATGTACGAATGCGTTTTCACTTTTTCATTTGCGAAAACCGCTCTTAAACAATGTTTTTCGTGTTATTCTCTGTTGCGAAATATGTAACAGATCTGGCGTCTCGAACATGTGAGCTCCGCGCGTACCGGCCCATGCCACGTACTGGCACGTACGCACGTACACATCATGTACGAATGGGTTGCGCTTTCTCATTTCAAAGCCTGTTTGATAACATATGCAGTCGTAACCTCTGAACATGGCTGTGCCTCTGTTTTAGCTTCGCCGTGCTCGACGTTCGGTTTCACCAATACCAGCAGCTGATGGAATGAGTGATTCGATTGTATTCTCTGTGTGCCCAAACACTGTGCATATCAGCTCCATGACATTGTGTGAAGATTCACGTCAATTGAGGCGTTTCACGCGATTTTTCGCGCTGAGTTGACGCGTTGGCAGGTTTTTTTCAACTGACGAACACTTCCCGCGGTTATCAAGAGATGCGCCGTCGAAAATTGCCATCAGATCAGCTTGGCGCGGTTTGCGCCGCTATAGGCGAACGATACATAGACTAATACATACATAGCATAGCATAACATACCGAACTCAAAGTATATATTAGACTATATATATATATATATAGTAATATATACTATATTATTATATATCAGAGCTCAGCACAAAGGGGGAGTTCTGACACGTAATTGGTACTGATCTTACTACATTTTGTTCGTACGAGCTTCGATGTGAATAAAAAGACAAATGTATACAAACATGAGCTTCTTTTGTTCACTGGTCCTTATTCTATCTTCCGGTAGTATTATAAACCGCGTACTTTTGCACGACATGTCTTTTGTCTTTATTAACTCCTGATATATATATACATATATATCGGGTCTATGTCATGCATCCAATTGCATTGGCTGTTACAGTCACATGTTGCTAGAAGTCGCCCTTGATGCATGATGTGTGTGATATGTAAGCGAACATGGCGTTACAAGATCATTTATTGATCTTGCCTACTCTCCGAACTGCGCAGAGTGGCAATTCAATGGAATTGTCAGAAATACATTTCATTTGGTTTAAGGTTCAGGGTTACGATTGAAGTAAGGATTAGGAAATTAATAGCTATAAAATAAATTACCTCCGTAAGTTGTTGAGATGATGTAGTAAGAAACAGTGCTGTACCCGACAAATAGCAGGTGTGCCATTAAATTTAGCATATAAATGCGCAAGCATGAATGTAAATATATGTCGCGTATATAGGTGTTACAGTTATGACATTCATATTTCGTTGTGCTCGTAAAGCACATAATATATACCTGCAACGAACACACCAAGGCGTGCCCAATGCACCCGCGCGCTAACGCATGCACGCATACGGACCAACAAACAGAAATGTACGTACGAACGAACGAACGCACCAACGCGTGCCTAAAGCACCCGCGCGCGAACGCATGCACGCATACAGAGCAACAAACAGAAATGTACGTAGGAACGCACGCACGCAGGCAAAGCCTAACGTGTAAGTGCCTGTATACACTCGATATTGCTGTTCGTCGAGTAATAAGCCACCGTGCTCCTGCTTTGATCAGAATATTTAGTGGCCTCGGGCGCTACACTCGGCCAGGCCACTCACCACCTCGCACGCAATGGCAATGTGGCTGCGAGCCAAGCTATTTGCATAGCCACCCCCACCCAGATTTGCTTTTAGCAGTTGCAAGCTGACGCGCGTTTTTTCCCGAAAGAGCTCCGCGTATAGTTTACGTCGGCAGCGCTAATTTTAACGCCCCACGAACGTTGGCGCGGATCGAGTGCACGACAATCGCATTATGTTATCGCTGACGTTGCGCAACAACAATGGCTGCCGCGACACCCTCATTGGGCGGCAAATTACCCGAGTTAGGCATTCACTGCGTAAAAATACGGCAACAAAGGCTGTTGCGGAGCGCGCCTAGAGGTGTGAGCTCATAAATTCGGCGTGCGTCGCGCTGGCCATGCTTTGTCGCGTGTCATCGGTCGACATCCTGTCTCACTTCCGGCGATTTTCACTGCGCCGCCGCTGCTTAGATGTTTAAATTAGGAACGCATTATGAAGACGATGACGATATGAATATTCATGCATGTGCGTATACGACGTGCGCAAGTCACACACCTGTCGGCGCGCTCAGCTAAGATGTTACACGATGCAAACTGATAATGAGTTCACAAGAGAGAGAGAGAGAGAGAGAGAGAGAGAGAGAGAGAGAGAGAGAGAGAGAGAGAGAGAGAGAGGAGGAGAGAGAGAGAGAGAGAGAGAGAGAGAGAGAGAGAGAGAGACG
>NW_014577377.1:289484-292842 GCF_000485595.1 Priapulus caudatus
GATTGCGTGTGTAGGAATGGTATATATACGCCTGGGCAGCTGTCATGATATCCGACATGGAACGTCTGCTATCTAACAATCTTTATATGTTCGCCGGAACCCGGTGATTTACGCTGACCGTCGTGCGAATTGCAGGACAATGTAATGGCAGACGATTTTTAAGGGCCGGACACACCAGGCGATTTTCACGCCGATGCCATCGGCCGATGCCATCGCCTGGTGTGTCCGGCCCTTAAAAATCGTCTGCCATTACATTGTCCTGCAATTCGCACGACGGTCAGCGTAAATCACCGGGTTCCGGCGAACATATAAAGATTGTTAGATAGCAGACGTTCCATGTCGGATATCATGACAGCTGCCCAGGCGTATATATACCATTCCTACACACGCAATCGCTGCATAAAATTACACCGCTCTCCATCGATCATTACGATGGCAGCGTGTCTCACATGTGCCGCACGGGCACGGTTAACGTATTTTGTATGGTATTCTTTACGTACTGTGAGTAGTTGCACGAGAGTGCGCAATTGCGCGAGCGCGTGTATGTTGTATGTAAGTGTGATGTATGTGTGAGGGATATCAAGTGATGTATAGTGTTTGTAAGTAGCTATCGATATTTCTGCCCGCTGAAGCGAATCTAACAACGTAACAGCAGCCGTCGCATTGCTGTCGGAGCAACGTAATGGAATGGTTTGTAATTGTTGCTGTAGTTGCTGCTGTAATCATGATCGTCGTCGTCGTCGTCGTCGTCATCATCATCATTATCATCATCATCGATTTTGGCGTTGTTGTTGTTGTTGTTGTTGTTGTTGTTGTTGTTGTTGTTGTTGTTGTTGTTGTTGTTGTTGTTGTTGTTGTTGTTGTTGTTGTTGTTGTTGGCGATACTACTACTACCTTTGCTGCTGCTGCCAATGCTGTGATTATCTTTTTACGTTTTCTCGCGTATTTCACAATTTTATCCGATCTCCCTAGCCAGAATATTTTGTTTATTGCTGTTGTTATCGTCGTCATCGTCGTCCTCGTCATCGTCTTCGTCGTCACTGCTATTTTCGGTTTTGTGCGTCGCGACATCACGCGTACTTCCTTTATTTCAAGTGCGCGTTGTTGAAGCTTCGACGTAGTGCGCACTGCGTGTGCAGGCGCGTGCGTGCTACGACGGACTAAACGACAGACGCGTGCGTGCGTGCGTGCGTGCGTGCGTGCGTGCGTGCGTGCGTCGCCGCCCCATCTCGTGTACAAGTCGTTGCGTCTGCGTACGTTGAGCTCACCGCCGCCGCCGCCGCCGCAGCAGTAGCAGCAGCGGCAGCAACCGCGCAGCACGACGCTTCCTCGTCGGCTTGTATAATCGGCTCTGTTCGCGTCAGCTTTATAGTGCCTGACCTTAATCCGTAATGGCGGAGATATACATGCAGATTGATCGATCAATTATTACCGCGCAGGCCTTCCCGACGCGCTGTCACGCCCTACCGATAAACACAGCCAGAAGCATGTACTCTCTGCCCTTACACTCCTCCGTCCAGCCACCTGCAACAGCACAGGCTATGCTCTGATATGTGGTCTAAGAGCTCTTTGATCGAGCTCGGCACGCGCTCGTGTATCCCTCTCTCTCTCTCGCTTCCCCTCCTCTCTGACTCCATCTCTTCATCCCTCTCTCTCTCTCTCTCTCTCTCTCTCTCTCTCTCTAATTCTCTCTCACTCCCTGGTGTTGGAACTCTTTGATCGAGCTACAGCGGCACGCGCTCGTGTATCCATCTCTCGTTTAATCCTCTCTCTCCCTCTCCTTCCCTTTCTCTCTCCCTCTCTTAGTCTCTCTCTCTCCCCCTCTCATTCTCTCTTACTTGCTGGTCTTAGAGCTCTTTGATCGAGCTGTAGCGGCCATGCGCTCGTGTATCGGAGAGTAGTCCGGCGGCACATGATGAAGCCCGTCCGGGACTAATTTTCCTTACGTCGCGGCGTAGGGAATTCTAGCATCTGCGTGTGTTTCGCCGACTGTCCGTCGCAGTGCGGCGCAAGGAGAGCCCCGGTCCGCGGTATAGCACTCACAAACAGTCATCTAGACTGGCTTCATGGCTAATGGGGCCCGCCTGTGTTTCGCATACGTCCGTCCATTCTGATTCGAGTCAGCCTTCGTCGCTAATTGCCATTGCGGCTCTATTGCGGAGGCTACATGTATGCACTGCTGCTGCCGCACAGCCGTCCACTCACATGGCTGACCCGCGAGAGAGAGAGAGAGCGAGAGAGGGAGAGAACAAGAGAGAGAGAAAGTGTGTGTGTGTGTGTGTGTGTGTGTGTGTGTGTGTGTGTGTGTATGTGTGTATGCGTGTTTGTGTGCGTGTGTGTGTGTGCGTGTGTGCGCATGTGTTTCGGGTTGTGGTTATAGGGGAGGAACTTCAGCCACTTAGTCCGTCTCTTTCATTTGCGTAACTGCACATTGAGAAATGCCGACAGTGACGCAGCAGTTGGACTCATGTCATGGGAATAGCTAACTATCTCCACAGAACATGATGGAACACATACAGCGCCCAGTAACATAATAATTCGCGCATCCGATGACTTTCGTAGCGGTTGGAATAGCGCAGCTGCTGTGTTTCCTAACAACCGGCTGAATAGTATTAACGAAGTATTCGATAGAAAATGTGCAATCGAAGTACTTACGTCGAGAAATCGCGCAGCATAATTTCCATTTAATTCTGCATGCATTATGTAGTGTTAATAATCAGCGAGAACTGTTAGGTTAAGCCGAAAATATTAACTAAAGTTGTATAACCGTGTCGCGCTCTCTGCGTGCGGTCGCTGTTTCTCTAGCGATTCTTATCACTTATATCAAGCAATAATTTATCATAGATCTATATTTTCTATGTTTGCAAAACACTCTTATTTATTGATACATCCCGACGTCATCGTCAGCTTATTATCATACGAGGCGACAAACCAAACACAAAACATGTGCAGAATTACTAGAGAGTCATGGATTTTTTTGTGTCATCACCATGTCGCCTAACGTGATTACTATAGAATATGGTTGCATTCTCAAAATCGGGGGCATCGATTGCACTGATCAATGTATGCGTGTAAAAATGGAGTATGAGTGTATTTCCCTTTTTTCTTCTTCTGAAAATTAAGCGATATCCCAACAACCGATTTAGTATGCGATGTAAAGGCTCGTGCTAACAAATCATATTTTCGCCTCTGCTCTCTCTCCTAAAGGGCCGGACACACCAGGCGATTGCATCGGGCGATGGCATCGGGCGATGGCATCGCCCGATGGCATCGCGCAGTCGTGGACACACCAGGCGATTGCATCGGGCGATGGCATCGCGCAGTCGTGGACACACCAGGCGATTGCATCGGGCGATGG
>NW_014577377.1:295708-303145 GCF_000485595.1 Priapulus caudatus
AGAGAGAGAGAGAGAGAGAGAGAGAGAGAGAGAGAGAGAGAGAGAGAGAGAGAGAGAGCACACGCCCTCAGGCATTCAGCTTTCGCCGTGTTGTTAAATGCCGCCACGACTGTGCATTCGTCAGCGGCTGCCGCTGCTTCGCCACCCGTTGTCTGCCTCGGCTATGTGTTGACGCTCGCGGCTGTATGTGCGTGGTATCGCGTGTCTGTCATATATATTTAGATTCGCTTGCGCACGACAAGCCGCTGTGGAGCGCGCGAGCCGCCTGGCTCGCCACGAGTGGCGTTGTTGATAACAAGGAATGCCTCTCGTCATTGTCGTCATCGTCGTCGTTGTCGTCGTCGTCGTCGTTGTTGTTATTGTTATTGGAGGTCGTGGGGCGTTGTTGTTGCTGTTTTTGTTGTTATTGTTGTTGTTGTCGTCGTCGTCGTCGTTGTTGTTGTTGTTGTTGTTGTCGTTGTTGGCGGTGTGGTTGTTATTGTTGTTGCTGTTGTCGTCGTCGTTGTGGTTGTTGGTTGTGTTGGTCTTGTTGTTCTTGTTGCTGTACTCGTTGCTTTTGATGGTGATGATGATGATGATGATGATGACGTGACGACGACGACGATGACGACGACAACGATGATGATGATGATACTGATGCTGGTACTGTTGCTACGGATGACGATGTCGATCCCTGTTGATAATTGTTCTTTTGCTTTTACGAATCTCGTAGCAGCGGCGGAGAGCGCTTGGCCTCAGACTGTGCATGACTCCCATGCTTCCGGTGCCGTGCCGACCTTCCAGCTTCGTCTCATGAATTCGCCTCCCATTCGGATAACTATAGCTCACGCCGCTTGCAAATCCGGCCCTACTCGGCAGACCGGCATTTCGCTCGTTGCTCGCAGCATCACTGAAATCAGAACTGCACAATAGTGTGAGACGAAGCGAGGCATCAGCGGGCGAGACGATAACAATTAAGTATTTCGGACGACGTAACTGCACGTCTGCGCGCGCGATTACGCATCTATACCACGTGTTTAATCCCGGGCCGCGGTCCCGCCTACCCGACGACTCGGCTAGCTTGCCGCTCGTCTGCTCCTCGTTCCCCCGTCGTATTCCCTCGTTGATTCACTGACGCCGCGTAGTCGCGTCTAGTTTAGGTCGTCGGGTATACGTGTTTCTCGGCTTCTATCCATACGTGTTTCTCGGCTGCTATCTATACGTGTTTCTCGGCTGCTATCTATACGTGTTTCTCGGCTGCTATCTACGTGTTTCTCGGCTGCGTTATCCGGCGACGTCGCTTGGCTTCGCATCCAAGCCTATATTAGAGTTCACGGATAGCCCTGTCGTGTGCTTTTTTTATTAGCGCACGTGAGAAAACACGCAACAAACCCAAGCGCGTGTGAGGCACGCGGTAGCTGACACGCGAGTGGGGGTCGATAGCAGAGGCACTTGTAGCGTTTCATTAAAATATAATTCTAAATACATACGAAATCTGTTTACTACCAAAGTCTTAATGTTTCTCTACTCTCTTTCGCCTATATTTATATGTCAGTGTGCGGCAGCGTGCGGCAGCGTGCGTGCGGTAGACATGTGTGTTGCAGAGGAGCATGTGCACGGAATTTACAGGAAATTGTCGGCAATAATCGGCGAAAGAAAGTAGAGAAACATTAAGACTTTGGTAGTAAATAGATTTAGTATGTATTTAGCATTATATTTTATTGAAACGCTCAAAGTGCCTGTGGTCGATAGCATGAACACACGGATGGGGCTGCCTACGTGTTGTCTGCCTACCTGGTTGCTTGCCTAACGCACACAGCAGACCTTTGTCGCCACGCAACCACAACAGTCGGCTGTGTTTTTGCTTTCATTCAAACGCACGAAGCTGATACGATCTGTTGTGATACGATGGAAACATTTGAATTTGTTTCTGTCCTCGTTCAACGCAGACATTTGTCTTCTTTGCCTTTAAAAAAAAACGAAGTACGACTTACCTACATACCGACCGACCTGCCTACCTATCGACCGACCGACAGACTGACTGTTAACATATACCTGCTAACCAGCCATGCTGTGTGCCAGAATGCCTGCTTGTCTGCCTGCCTATCTGTCTGCCTGTTTATTAGACGCTTCAATCTAACAGTTCAGTCATCTAAATATCGTACGTTGGCTATCGGCATCTGTGCATCGGTATAGCCATAGACGCGTGTTCTGCTGCTGCTGTTGCTGCTGCTGTCTGAACAATACACTTACGGGGTTAATTGCAATAATTGTGCCGGTCGATACCCGCATTCAGTTCTTATTTAGCAGCTATATGCCTCAACTTTGAATATATACAGCGATCAATACTGCCATGCGGGCTACATGCCGAAATTATTCGCCTCATATATCGTTAAGAAGGAATTATCTATTATAAACTGCCTCACAGACGTCTCGTTTCTGTAACAATACACTGCTTACGCTACAAAAATTGACTACAGAAATTGATTGGCATTTAATCTAGAGTGTGCCATGCCTAGAGAAGGTGCGCATCGAAAAATGCACCCATCGTTACTTCAATGTTGTGACACTGCTCTGCCGAAGGTCCATTGCCATACCGATGTACAAGGATAGGGCGCGGACACGTCGGCGACCTGTCGCCCAAAGCCACGAGATTACCGATTTGACGATGTCACCTGGCTGTTGACACGTGCGTGCCTTGTGAAGGGGAGATCCGGTCATGTCATGCTCATTATCTAGTTATTTGCTGGAGGCAATATAAGCACACACACACACACACACACACACACACACACACACACTCGCGCGCGCGCGCGGCTGTATGCGCGCGTTGACATTGTATATTATTTAGTATTTGCCTCGCGTTTCAAGCTAATATACGAGCCATCAGAGCGGACACGGCGTGGCGACATAAATAGGTGGCAACGTGATACGAGACCTTTATTCGATAGACAGGTTGGCTATATTCATGTATTAATGGCAACTTTTCAGATGATTAGTCCAATGAAAAGATGACTTGATTATAAATCCCTCTGGGTCACGGGTAAATTAGGTGTCGGGCAGATTACTAGCTGCTACGCGTGAAACGTGTGCCTCTGTCTGTGTGTGCATGCCTCTGTCTTTCTCTTCTGGCTTCTCCTCTCTCTCGCGCTCGCGTTCCGGAATTTCTCTGCTCTCCTTGTTCGCTCCCGTCATCACAATCTCTCTCTCTCTGTGTGTTTGTGTGTGTGTGTGTAGTGTGTGGTGTTGTGTGTGTGTGTGTGTGTGCCACGATCGTGGTGTGTGTGTGTCTATGTAGGGTGTGTGTATGCCTGCTGTGGTGTGTGTGTGTGTTGTGTGTGTGTGTGTGTGTGTGTGTGTGTGTGTGTGTGTGTGCTGTGTGTGTGTGTGTGGTGTGTGTGTGCTGTGCCTAATGGCGGTGTGGTGTGATACGCTGCTTTCTGGGTGTATGCCAACTCTCTAACAGTCTCTTCTCATTCGCTCTCCTCGAGCCCGTGTTTGTAGCGTGCTCCCTCTCTGTGTCCTGTCTCTCATCGATCTCTCTCGGCCTGTCTCCTGCCTGTCTCTGTTTGTGTAAATTGCCTATGTCGTGTGTGTATGCCTCTGTCGACTGTGTGTATCCGCGCTCTCTCTTCTCGTCATCTCGTCTCTCTCATTCTCTCTTGTGCGCGCGCGCGGCGCGTGTGTGGTGTGATGTGTGTGTGTGTGTCGTGTTGTTGTTGTTGTGTGTGATTGTGTGGTGTGCCTTGGCGTTGTGTGTATGTCTTTTCTCTTCTCTCTCTCTCTCTCTTCTAGTCTGCGAATGGGGGTGTGGCGAGGCGCCGCCGTCGCGCTTCCTCGTTCTCGTCTCGCATCTGATCCTTGTCTCCTCTTCTCGTTCTCTGTTACTCTGTGATGTGGTGGGCGTGGGTGTTTGTGTGGTTGTGCTAGTGTGTGTGCTGTGTGTGTAGTGTGTGTGTGTGTGTGTGTGTCGTGTGTGTGGGTATTGTGCCCTATGTCTGTGATGTGTGCCTTCTGTCCTGGCATGTCGTATGGTCTCGCGCATGAGCTCCGTGTCTCTAAGCCCTCACACCAACCAGAAATGGAGCCAGCGCACTATTGTCCGCCGGTGTCTCTGTGTTGTTGGCGCGTGTCCACACCGACATTAGGGTCGAGTACGTTTAACCACAGAGACGCTACGACACTCGGATGACACCGATAAGATGTACTTCACCATCGTCAGAGTATCATTCTGTAGGTGGACGCTGTTGTGGATGGAGACCTTACTATCTCCGTGACCTTGAATGTAATATAGATTAATCTAATAGAGCTCGCTAATTTTACTTTAGATTACGTTGTGATTGATTGCGAGGCGAGCGATTCATCAGAATAAGTAACCACGACGGTGACGGTGGGGGCACAAGCAATACCAGGGCATGGAGGTGGCGCGAGGTGAATCGGCACGCATACAGGCGGGAATCGTCAAAGGGTTCCTTGGCGCTTTGCACCGTGGATATACTCAGCAATGCTACACACACGTGCTGCTGGTTTATAACTGGCAGCTATAGCAGCAAAGCGTGTCGATACGAGCTATAATAATGAGAGGAAGAAGGGCCATGCGTCAGATTGACAGCTACGGCGGCACGCACCAGAGTGACAGAGGTGGCCCCTGCGGGATATACACTCCCGGGCCTCTCGTTTAGAATCGCCAGCCGCGCCAAGAGAGGAGAGGAGGAGAAAGAGAGTAGAGAGAGAGAGAAGAGAGAGAGAAGAGAGAGAAAGAGAGAGAAGAGAAGAGAAGAAGAACAGCTACGAGCGAGGGAAGGAGCCAGACGAGAGAGAGAGAGAGGGAAAGAGAGAGAGAGAAGAGAGAGGAGAGGAACAAGACATTGATTATCCCGCCCTCCGCGCCGCCTCACCCCGCTGCGCGTTATTTTTCCCGGCGAGGAGCAGCGATAATTTCCTCAAGGGCCTCACAAAGACGACCAAGAGGGCGCACCAGAGGGTGTATTACCGGAGTTGTGTCACGCGCGTGACGCTGCGGCGGACGCACGGGTGACCATGCGGCCGACGCACGTGACCGCGTGGAGTGTACGATGAGTTGACGCAGCAGATTGTACAACCGGGGTGTACTCAGTCTTAGCGGTCGCGCGCGCGGGTCCCGCGTGTCGCGATGTTTAGCGGAAGCGACGGCGGTCGGAAGTTTCGTTTGTTCAACTATTGACAGCGAGAATTTCAATTAGCGCTTTCTCAACGGGCGTAATTGATTAGCGATTGATATTGTAACACGAATAAGAAATAATCTTTCTAGCCCAAAGCACGAATCGTGCGTGATCAAATCGAATCCTTAATTCAAATCCAAAACCATTGGCATCAATTAGCTGTCAAAGTACGGAAAGCTGTAGGCCGCCGGATCCGAACGCGCGAAATTTCTCGCACCTTTTTGATCTGGTTTGCATATAGCTTTTGTATTATTCGCTATGTGTGCTGGTATTTCACTGCGGTAGTGTGTAAGTGTGTGCGTGTGTGTGTGTGTGTGCGCGCCGCGAGCGGCGGGTAGTGATGTGTGCGCGTGTGTGGTGGGGCGCGTGTGTGTGTGCGGATATAATTGTTATGCACAACGGCCAGCTGACAAGCAATTCTGCGTACGCGGCTCTTAACGTAACTCTTCTAATTCGAGCAGTGTAATATTCTCAGGCGTGTGTATGTTAGGATGTCGTACACCCCGAGCAGAAGATATAATATCAGGACAGTCGCCGTCACGGCACATCGGCGTAACACAACCACAAAGCACAAAACAAACAAACCAGTAACAAACAATAAGTAACAACAGGTAAAAAAAAGAAAACCAGCGCCAACACGGATGATTATTTGATACCGAGGCTACGAGATACCATGTATGAATAAAGTACAATTCATGATAAATAAATAAATAATAATAAATAAATAACATATATAAATATAGTATGATATAATATAATATTATATATCAGATAGTATATATATATATAATAAGATGTGTGTATATATCGCTCTCATGATCATAAACGAACACCAATCTAAGGATTAAATGTAGCTTCAGTAATCGATCAAATTGCAACCATGTAGTGGTAACGTGATCGTTTGCACGGACAGCACGTGCACATATAGAGGTTATAGACCAGTTCTAACCGCGCGTGCGTCTCTGCGAAAAACTTGACATCAGTAGCTCATCGCTTATGCCATCACGGCGAACGAGCCGCTCTCGCATTTGCGCCCGCGCAGCGTCACAGAAATCCCGGGTCCCGGGGCTGGTTACCCGTGCCTATACTCGCGGTACAGAACCCTCAGCGCTTCCCGATATCCGGATTGACGGCAATCTGTGCTCATCAAATAATTCATGTTAGGCGACACCGACCGGGAGCCGGGGCGTTACGATGTCCCGCACTTAATACAGGCCTAACAGGTTTTGACGCGCATGCAGAGTTTTTATTGCTCGCTGCGCCGTACACCTGGCGGATGATGTGAGGCATTACCCTTGTGGCATGATGACGTCAGCCCGCTGGTGGGCTTGATGACAATCATCCCTGGTGGCTGATGCATCACCGCTGGTGACTGATGACATCGACACCCTGGTGGCTAAAACAGCACCCTGGTGCTGATGGACAACCACCAGGCCTGGTGGCCGATGACATTCACCGCTGTAGCTGGATGACATCACCCTGTTGGCTGCATGACATCATCGCTGTGCGCCTGATGACATCACCCCTGGTGGCCTGATGACATCAACCCCTGGTGGCTGATGACATCAACACCCTGGTGGCTGATGACATCACCTCCCCTGGTGGCGATGACATACTCGGCCTGGAATGGCTGATGACATCAGCGGCCTGGTGGCTGATGACATCACCCCCTGGTGGCTGAGATGAATCACCATCCTGGTGCGCTGATGTACATCACCCTGGTGGCTGATAACAACCCCTGGTGGCTGATGAAGCACCCCTGGTGGCTGATGACATCCACCGGCTGGCTACTGATGACATCACTCCCTAGGTGGCTGATGACTCAACCCTGGTGGGCTGATAACAACACGCCTTGGTGGCCACACACCGATGACAGCACTCGGGGGCGCTGGGTGGCTGATGACACAACGACGCTGGTAGTCTGATGACATCACCCTCATGGTGTGCTGATTGCATCACCCCAGTTGGCGAATAACAGCCACCCCTGGTGGCTGATCACAGCACCCCTGGTGGCTGATGACCGCATCCGCGAGATGACAGCACGCCGCTGTGGCTGATGACATCAGCCCTTAAATGCTAGATGACATCACCGGCTTGGTGGGCTGATGCACAGCACCTGGTAGCTGGATGGACAAGGCACCCCCACGCAGGTGGCACTGATGACAGCACCCCTGCGCCATGGTGGCTGATCACATCACCACCTGGTGGCCTGATAACAGCACCCCTGGTGGCTGATGATCATGCACCGCTGGTAAGC
>NW_014577377.1:304669-306375 GCF_000485595.1 Priapulus caudatus
ACTATAGTATAGTATAGTATAGTATAGCATAGTATAGCATAGCATAGCATAGCATAGCATAGCATAGCATAGCATAGCATAGCATAGCATAGCATAGCATAGCATAGCATAGCATAGCATAGCATAGCATAGCATAGCATAGCATAGCATAGCATAGCACAGCATAGCATAGCATAGCATAGCATAGCATATATAGCATAGCATAGCATAGCATAGTATAGTATAGTATAGTATAGTATAGTATAGTATAGTATAGTATAGTATAGTATAGTATAGTATAGTAAAGTATAGTATAGTAAAAACTGTGCCCTGGTTACACTTAGGCCTATGATATTTTCAAACGTATTAATGTTGTGTGTAGTAAATGTGACCGACGCAATGACGCATCTTAGCCGTAAACAAGACTCCTGACGTCACGAGCCCACGTATGTAAGCAGTTCTGCAGGATATTACAGATGGAGATTGGAAGCTAATTGGAACTCCTATTATAGACTCCCTGGTGTAACTTAAGATATGGATAGCATTTTTACAGGAGTCTATTAATATTATATTGATAAACTCTTAATTTTTAGTCAAATAACACTGAGTTCACAGCGTCATTCTGATGGAGAGGATGAAAACGTTATATAAATAAATTGTAGGCTTCTAAGAGCGCAGATAAATGTCGTTCTGCAACAATTTTCAACAAACAAATACTTACTTGCTATTCCTGGAACTATCAAACGAGATGTCCTTCCTTATATCGCTTTAAAAAAACTTCAAAATATTTGGTCTACGATGGACAACGTAATTGAATAACACGCACAAACTGTAATCTCAATGTTGTTTATGAAAGACATTTGGTAGACATGCAACGTAGAGTCGTGTTCGAATTGGATTAAAACCGGAGAATGGAGTTAGAATGCTAGCGTTTCTAGGTTATAGAGAATATAATCAGGAGCTAAAAATATTGCTTACTCTTCATATAACTCTAAGTAGACCAAGTAGCATTTTTTTGGAGTTTTAACGCAAAAAAACGATGCATAATTTCACGAAATATCACTAGAACTCTTCGTTTAGCAACAGCTGTGCTTTCGAGTTCAGTACGAAGCGAAACAAAGAATTTTGAAGATCGACTCGGGTTTATTAGAGGCAGGCAATTACCTTGTAATTTCTGAGCCTATAGTCAGTAAGTTCAGACAAATAACATACGCGTTCTTTCTAAATTCTGGCAATACTCAAAACAGTTCACTCTTAATAGAAAATACTGTTCAACGAAACACAAGGACTGTAGTCGAGACTACGTGGCTAATGATTTCCAATAATGCAAAAAATTGTGAGTAAACCAAAAATTTCGGCATTCACGCTGTCACGTGAATTCCGTGAACGCTAGAGAAGCCTGCCGAATGATCAAATATAAATAAGATTACGCGCATCTGTATAAAAACGCCATAGAAGGTTGAAATGGATATCGAACGCGTGGGGCGCTGTTGCTATGCAGTCTTCACGAATAAAAAAGTGCCTCTGATACACCGTCTGAATTATTTATGAATTTAAAAAAATGAAAACACACAGACACACACACACACGCACACACACACCCACACACACACATGCACACACACACACACACACACACACACACACACACACACACACACACACACACACACACACACACACACACACACACACTATATAGTAGGTGAGTAGAAAGTATACTACTA
>NW_014577378.1:0-2625 GCF_000485595.1 Priapulus caudatus
AATGGAGGAGGAGCCAGGAGAAGGGAGGGGAGGAGGGGAAGATGGAAGAAGGAGAAAGAGAGGGAGGGGGAGGGAGAAAGTAAGTTATGCAGGGAAGGATAGGGCAAGATAGATTGAGAGAGAAAAAGAGTGACGACGACGAGTGGTGCACACACACACGCGCACAGGCACTCATGCACGCACACACACGCACGCGCGCAGAGGGAGTGTGCGTCTTTCTTCATCACTCTATAGCTTTTTTCCTCTCTTTCTCTCTTTATATCAGCTGCACGCGCTCTCTATCTGTCTGTCTGTCTCGCCGTTTCTCCCCCTCTCTCCCTCTCCTTTTTACGAGTGAACAGATGACGATGAGGATGCTGACGGGTCGGGAGGCAGGGATCGGGTGTCGCTCGGGGAGATGAGGGCGAGAGGCAGGCAGCGGGCGCTGTGCAG
This sequence comes from Priapulus caudatus, assembly GCF_000485595.1. NCBI lineage: Eukaryota > Metazoa > Priapulida > Priapulimorpha > Priapulimorphida > Priapulidae > Priapulus > Priapulus caudatus. The sequence goes on from NW_014577378.1 coordinate 433, forward strand.
CATCCTCCTCCCGTCGTCATGGCAGCGGCGGCTCGGGTTGCAACTTCCTGCTCGTCGACACGTGAAACCCACATGCCGACTGAGAGAGTCCCGTTAAACTGAAGCCAGCTGCCTCGTCTGCTGGCTGCGAGGTGAGGTGAGGCAGCATGAAGCTGTGAGATAGTCATGCGCGCGCGCACGCACGCACGCACACTCGCGCACTATAACTCGCAAGATCGCACGCACCCACAACCATGTCTACACGCGCACGCACGCACGAACGCACATACGAACACGCGTGCGCTCACATGCGCACACACACGTTCGCAGGCACACATACCCCCCCCCCCCCACACACACACACACACGCACGCCAGCTTGTAAGACGCGCAGAAAAATTCTTCACGTGTTTCATTATTCTGCATATTTGCACATCGAGTTGGCGGCCGCCAGGCGCGGGTGCAGGGAGAAGGGGGGGGGGCGGAGGAGAAGAAGAGACGGAGCGTTTTTTTCTCGCGAGAAGGTAAATTCGATACGAGAGGTTTTTCGTGCGCAGAGGCCGTACGTATAATCTTGACTCAACTCGCGCGCGTGCGTGCGGCGCGTGTGCTTGCCAGCTGAAACCTCCACGCGCGCGCGCACGCGGTTCAGGCCCCGAGTTTGCAGCGACTCTAGGGGGAAGTGGGGAACGCGGAATGGGGGCACTGCAGTTGGCACTAGGGAAAACCGCGCTGCTGTGCCGATCGAGAGCTTTCAACCCGTCACCACGCACGCACGCACGCACGCACGCACGCACGCACGCACGCACACACACACACACACACACACACACACACACACACAGCTACTGCGTACGTATGTGCACAGTATAGTACATATGTACGTATGTACACTACCGTGATGTACACCCACGCGAGGTGTGCGCACTTCACGAGCGCAGTGAGCTAGGTGTAGTCTTCCATATGCCCGGCCATAGGGACGACAGGCTGACTCCTAGCAGAGGGTTAGAGTGAGGGTTAGGCTTAGAATTATGGTTAAGGTTACGGTTAAGCTTAAGGCTAGGGTTATGGTTATGGTTTAGGTTACGGTTAAGCTTAAGATTAAGGTTATGGTTTAGGTTACGGTTAAGCTTAAGGTGAGGGTTATGGTTATGGTTAAGCTTGCAGATTATGGTTATGTTTGAGCTTAGAATTAGGGGTAAACATAGGGTTAAAGATATTGTTCGGAGAAGAGTACGGTTGGGGCGAAAGTTACTTAACCATATCCCCAACTCCGCTGCACAGAAGAGACATTTTCAAGACAAAAATCTTCAGAAACACACGTGCGCGTCCTCACCAAAAACTAGCAATTACAGCCGAAGACAAGCCAGCGATCAATACACCAAGTCGGGAACTTGTCTCTCTCTCTCTTTCACACGAACACACGCGCGCACACTCGCACACACACATACGCACGCACGCACACGCGTACACACCTCCTGCTACCTCTTCATCTCGTTCTCCACCACACGCAAGAGGTATTAGAGAGGCATTACCTTTAACCCATTCTGTCAGACACGCGTGCGTCATGATCAGTCAGGTGGCAACAAGACATCCGTCACGCAAGCTAGCTGTGCGCGCGTGCAGTCATGCCGCCAGGGCGTGCATGTGTGTGTGTGTGTGTGTGTGTGTGTGTGTGTGTGTGTGTGTGTGTGCGCGCGTGCGTGCGTGTGTGCGTGTGCGTGTGCGTGTGTGTGTGTGCGCGCGTGTGTGTGCGTGCGCGCGCGTGCGAGCGAGCGACGTACGACAAACATACACGCAGCCACGCATCATGTGTGCATAAAGCATGCGTTATGTCCGCGAGCGGCTGGGGGCATTGGTAGGTGAGCGAATACGTGCAGGTACATGTACAGCACAGCTGCAAGCATCTATCCCGGCGTACATGTTGGATCTACGCCAGCGTGGGTACACATACACACGCACGCACGAACGCACGCACAGACGCACACATAACGGTACATGTCAACTTGGCCACGCACGCGCTGTGTTGAGCCACTTCTACGCATATCTGGTTGTACGTGCGTGGGTGAGTAAGTGAGCTGTACATGTATATACCCGTCCTACAGTATATAAATCCCAGCTGAGCAGCTGTCAACGCCGAGAAAGAGAGAGAGAGAGAGAGAGAGAGAGAGAGAGAGAGAGAGAGAGAGAGAGAGAGAGAGAGAGAGAGAGAGAG
>NW_014577378.1:2908-4816 GCF_000485595.1 Priapulus caudatus
GGTTGTGTGCATTGGTATCTCAGCTGCGCTTTCAACTTCCCATATATTGCCCCCCAAGTCTAGGGTACATATGGTAACTATAGGTAAATTCAATAAGAATAAGAAAAGAAGAAAAAGAAGAAGACGACGACGACTCTCTCTTTCTCTCTCTCTCTCTCTCTCTCTCTCTCTCTCTCTCTCTCTCTCTCTCTGCGCGCACGCACGCACACACGCGGCCATGCGCACGCAAACACACTTGACTGAATCCTTGCCCGCACGCACGCACGCATGCACGCACACTCGCACACGCCCCCCACGTAGAGTCGTGCTCGTTAACACTCTTACACCCGCGGGGCTAGTCTCTACTTCCCGGTGCATGTGCGTGCGTGCGTGCGTGAGTGCTTGCTTCGCTCTCCGGCACGCGGGAGCATAGAATCACGAGAAGCCGTGCAACTATCTAGTCCGCCGGCAGAGCAGCTCGTGAAGGGCACTACGTCACCAGCCGCCGCCACCGCCGCCGCCGCCGCCGCCGCCACCACCCCGCCAGTCCTCATCAAGCGCGTGTGACGGTGTCTACAAACTACGCACCGTCGTTCCCGTAAACGTTTTAAAATGCTTCCCGCTATACCTCTACGTGCCCTCCCCATCCCCGTTCCAGGCTATCTGACTGAGAACCAATTTTCAAAACAAATAACACGGGAAGATCTATCACGAGCTACACGGTGACTACGCACGTAATAATAACGTGAAGCTCGTAACATTTCATTACTTATTGGTTCGGGAACGCGCTTCATTCGCATTGCGACTGCGCATGCTCGCTAAACCCGTTCGACATTCGGGTCGTATAGCTTTCGGCTAGCAAACAGATGCCCGACGCCCTGTGATAACATTGACAGTCGGCTGTTTTCTTTAGAAAACATGTTTTTTTCTTCACTTTCACTCGAAATTCAAACGGTCTAGGTGGACACTGCGTCATTGTCTGCCGACCAAACAAGTCGAACGAACTAGAAAGGTGGCAATGTGGGCATTGCGAAGCTCATAGTTACAATTGCTTATTACTATCCATAGTATATTTTAATTATTTCCATCAATTAATTAATTCTTTTTAATTTCAACATATTCGCGCGCGGCAATCTGTCGGAAAACTGGCCTACAATACACTTCGCTTCTCTGAGATTGGCGAAATTGACTCATTGTAAGTTGTTCTGTCAATAGCATCGTGAATCCAAACGCTCGGCATTTCGCCCAGTAGTTCTGCCAGTTCAATCCACTCCTCGTCAGTGATGAAGATAAACGAAGAGTCGCGAGCGTTCGCATGACTGAACGTGGGCCTTGTGAGTTGTCCCGTATCACTGTCCGCACGCGGACTTGTCACCGTTGACTTGACCGGTCGCCAAGCTGAAATTCTTACTTCTACCTCTACTCCTGCTACTCTGCACTTCCTCCTCTTCTCCACGTCTTAGTTTTACTCAAACTCAGGCTCGGTCGTATTCGGACGAGTGAGTTTGACGGCCGTGGCGGGTGAAGGTAGTTGGATCTACCTAGGAGATCTATCTATCTCGGATCTAGCTGGCGAGGGATCCTGGCTGACAGATCGCCGCCGCACAAATGTGACTCGAGATTGCAATTACCGTCACGTGACGAGTGCTCGTGACCGGACCTTCCCGGCCCCGCCCACCCCGGGGCTGTGTGTGTGTGGGGGGATGAGGTGTGTGGGGCTGGGGTGGGGGTAGTAGCTAGTGTCTTGAGAACCAGTTTAGGGCCACGGGACGTGACGCGTGCACTATCTCGCTCGTGCGCTACGTGATAAACACGCGAGCACGCACTTACGTATGCGCGTACACTTTCCTGGAAAGGTGGCCTCTCTTTCTTATCCCCCTTAGTATCCTTCTTCTTCTCCTCCTCCTCCTCCTCCTCCTCCTCCTCCTC
>NW_014577378.1:5610-12451 GCF_000485595.1 Priapulus caudatus
TCTCTCTCTCTCTCTATTTCTCTTTCTCTTTCTTCCTTCTCCATCTCTCTCCCTCACTCCCATCTCTCTCTCTCTCTCTCTCTCTTCGAGCATCGCAGCTATCCCCGGTCCCGCCGCCTCTGCTGCTGCCAATTCATTACCGGCTCCACGTAGGTGAAGATAAACGCGATAAGTATCAATCAGGTAAAAGATGCTCGCGTGCTTTTCCCATAATTACATCGGCCCGGCGCTCCGGTCCCTACGGGAACCCGCGTTGCGTTTTTTGCTTTCATTATCTGGTCGCCCACCTTATGGGAGCCAGCGCTGCCAACCCACTGGCCTGCATTATGCATAAACGTCAATCAGAAAATAATAATTTATTAATAGCAAATCAAGGCAATGAATCATAACGGTTATTATATTAATTCGATCATGAAATAATAATCGGAACGGGGCGATCGCTGAATTATTCAGCGCCGAATCCCGGAGTTTAGAGGGAGCGCCGAATCGGATATTTAGAGGGAGCGCCGTTCCAGTGTTTAGAGAGAGCGATGTTTACCAGGAGATGAGTCTCTGTTCTGAGAGAAGCACCTGAATCTAAAACGCTAAAAAACAAAAGATGGCGGCCGTTGGCGCAATCTAATTTCAGCCGGTTTCGGACGGCGAAACTAACCAATAGAAATCCGACGATCCGATTAATCGTTAGATTAAAAGTGTTGAACATTTTAAACACGGAACAGTTTGTCTACGTTGCGTACAAGATTAAAGAACTATTGTACACAATTGGATACAATAACTCTGCGGACTGTTAATGGCATTATTGTAGATGACTGAGTACAATAATTGTGTACACCATTAATGAATTATAGTCCGCAATCAATAACAAGATCGAGTGCAAAGATCGCGCACACAATGACTGAATTGGATGGTCGGGCAGCACGGGGTGTCAGAGATGGACCGGTGAGGAGGTTTCGATTGGAATGGCGTCGTCATGAAACGTTAACGCAGCGATGATACGAGTCGTCGTTCTATCTACAAACCATCGTAAATAAATACGCGGCCGTTTTCCCTGCGTGCGACGTCACAGACAGCTTACGCACGTCGGCGAAATCGGACGAGTTGTCGACGCTTTGCCCTAACCTGGTAATCCTACCTCTGATAACAAAACGTACCTGCATGGAAGGCTCTCCAGCAGCTTTTCACATCAAACGCACGAGCATATTCATCATCATCATCATAATCGTCACCATCATCATCATCATCATCATCATCATCATCATCATCATCATCATCATCATCATCACCACCACCACCATCATCATCATCAGCAGCAGCAACAACAATAGCAGCAATAACAGCATCATCACCATCATCGTCATTGTCATCATCATCCGCAGCAGCAGCATCCTCATCATCAATATCATCATAATCAGCAGCACCCTACTAGCCATATATGTTTACACTTTACTAGCCTCACATGCTTACGTTTTCCAAGGCATACGTGCTTACACTTTCCTAGCTACACATACACGTTCCTAGCCGCATGCGCTTCCATATTCCCAGGCACCCGTGCTTACACTCTTCTAGCAACCCATACACTTTTCTAGCCACACATCAACTTTCCTAGCTACATACGCTTACACTTTCCTATCCAGAAATGCGTACACATTCCTGGTCACACATGCTTACTTTTCTAGTTACACATGCTTACACCTTCCTAGCCACGTACGCTTACTCTTACTCGATGACAGCCATCAACAACGCCTAGGTAGGTTGCCCTCCCCGTTTCACAGCGCACCGCCTGCTGTTATCTTGGACAATGTCCTTGACATGACAATGAAGCTGATACACTTACGTGACCCACTATAGCTTCGTAAACATCCTGGTATAGGTCGTCCGACTAGTCTAGCTGTTCTTACAAATACGCCTCTCAGATATCCATTATATATTATTTGACCCATCTGGTTATACCCACAATCAGTGTAGGCTACTAGATTACACTAGCATGATCTACATATACCTCTGACATATTCGCTATCTATTAAAGGAATAATAGGTCCATTGATTATGCAATGTTGACGAATGCTAGAGTAACTGGCACCTTGTGTAGTTAATAAGTACATTACCTTATAGCCAAACGCGTATTAGTTTGTCCAATATCACGGCTGCTTACATTACAAACAAGACTTGAAATCGGTTGTTGATATCGTATCAACGTATCATTTACGTGCCGTAAATGTCATCCAGGAGTCAAGCGATGACGTAAACAATTGTGCGGCCCGTATGTTTTGGACGCCAGATGAAACGGAGGTGTCAGCGGTGTAACCACGGCCACGGACTAAACATGGAAATAGAGTAAAACACACGTACTAATCACGGACGCACGTGGACAGCCCTGACAAAAAGTTCCTTATCACGAGCGTCCATGTTTAAGAAATCACTGATGATAGCATTGCGTACGGCCGAGCATGCGTGCGAAAATGTCCGGTGCACTATAAATCTGTATCACACCCGCTTCGCCGGCAGCGGTTTGAAACTGTAAACAACTGATTTTTGGACTGCAGACTTTAATTAGACATTTCTTAGTAACCAGCAGTGATATTGGACAAACTAATACGCGTTTGGCTATAAGGTAATGTACTTATTAACTACACAAGGTGCCAGTTACTCTAGCATTCGTCAACATTGCATAATCAATGGACCTATTATTGCTTTAATGAACACTACCTAAGAAGAAACATAGTGTGTAGTATCGGCTATTTGATCCGTCTAGTCTTCCTTACGTACAATACATCGCCCATAATATATCCATTACCTAGTATTTGAATCTTCTATCGATACCACAGCAGATTATTCTAGCTTTTCCTACATACACCTCCACCATATCCATTGTCTATTAGTGAACACTAACCAAAGGGAGACATAGTATCGGTGATTCGATCCTGCTACCTAGCCTGTCCTACATATAGTACTCTAGTCACTCAAGGGGAATGCCAAAAGTGACCCTGGCAGACCGGTGTCCATTCCACAAATCTCATCACTATTATAATAATAATAATAATTATTATTATTATTATCATAATTACTATAATTATTTTAATATTTACCTCTATTGTTTTTCTATGGTTTATGATGTTGTTACATAAACATGCCCCCGTGAGTTCCTAACACTGCGCGCTTGCCTAACGGGTCTATCGCTCGCCCACGTTCACGCCGCTAAGTTACTCAAGGTAAGTCCCACACGCTTACATACCCGCGTAACTGTCTGTCGCGCGAATGCGACGCGTGTCTGATTCGGTAACTTTAACTCTGCTCGCAATGCGGGTCAAGTGCTGTCCGGTTGTACACCCGCGGGCGCATTACACGGGTTAAATACTACCGCCGGGTACTATTATCTTGTGACGTGAACGTAAAAGAGTTAAATCCCACCCGCGACTAGTATATACCCGTGTAATTTTATCTATTGCTATGCACTCTCGATGTATTGCTCACCTGGTATATATCTATTACTACTGCTATGCACTCTCGAAGTATTGCTCACCTGGTATATATCTATTACTACTGCTATGCGCTCTCGAAGTATCGCTCACCTGGTATATATCTATTACTACTGCTATGCGCTCTCGAAGTATCGCTCACCTGGTATATACCTATTACTACTGCTATGCGCTCTCGAAGTATCGCTTACCTGCATGGTATATATCTATACTACTACTGCTAGCCGGTCTCGAGGGTGATCAGCTTACAGAGTCTATATCTATATTATATTTATATAGAGCTGCTATTAAGCACTCGTGAGGCTTACCCGGTCGACGTTGCTGACGTTGTTATTCCTGATCATCAGGTCGAATTCCTCGTTGATCTTGTTGTATTTCTCCTCGGTGCGTGGTGTGAGCACGTACTGCTGCTCAGACTCCGACGGAGGGCTCTCGTTTCCCTTGTTCTCTTTCTTATTTAATAACTGCAGCGAACAAAAGAGAGAGAGAATGAGGGGCAAGCAACGAGGTGTCAGATACCAACGATATCAGTACCATTGGGGTGTCACCAAATCTTAGTTGTCACCAACATTGGGGCGTCACCAAATCTTAGTTGTCACCAACATTGGGGTGTCACCCACTTTGGGGTGTCACCAACAGACGGGAGGGCTTCAGCAACACTGGGGTGTCACCAAACTTTGGTTTCACTAACTGTGGGGGGTGTCACCAACATTGGGGTGTCACCACAAGCGTTAGGACTCGAGCTTCATTTGAGTCCAACCAACATTGGAGTGTCACCATAATTTGGCATTACCACTTTTCACGGACAAATTCAGCAGAGCTTAGCCTTGATGACGGACAGCGTAATAACGAGGCAACAATGATACATGACACACCTGTCGCGCTACCATCTGGGAGGCAGACTACCACCTCCACCTCGTGGGGGCAGACTACCACCTCCTCCATACCGGGTGAAGGCAGACTTCTATATCCATCTCCTTGGGGGGGGGCAGACTACCACCTCCACACTCTACTAGAGGGCATGCTACGACCTCCCCTTGCCGCAGAGGCCACGCTACCACTTCTTCTGCACGCCCCCGAGGGTACGCTAAAACCTTCACCCTCCCCACAGGTGCGCTATCACCTAACCCTTCTCCTAGCGGGGCAGACTACAGCCTCACCGCACTCAAATTTATAACCTATACGATGAAATCCACCCGCAGCCCTTCCGACAGTCAAGAGCTTCGGCGTACGACTCTCCCGAGGGAGCATGGTGTATGGAGGAGGAGGAGGCGGAGGAGGAGAAGGAGGAGGAGGAGGAGCGAAACGCATGTTAGCCGTGACCACGCTGCCCGCCCCAGTGTTTCATCATCTAATTAAATATGCTGTGTGTGGGATGAGGGAGGGAGGGAGGGGGACGACTGCGCGGCAGAGAAACGTTTGCGAGAGTTTATGGCCGCACGTGTGTGCGCGCGCACGCGAGCCTACTGCCGGATGTTTAGACTCGTCTAATGCGAGCTAACGGCTCATTAAAACATGGCGAAATTTACGAATATTCGTTCGTTAGGTTTGATTCCGCTGTCGAGCTGTCAGTCTATATACGGCCACACGGGCAGCAGGGCTGCAGTAGAACATCTCTCCCGCGCGCCTCAAACAAGGTCTGACTCTCGCAGACACTCAAGGTCGATGCACGCACGCACGCGCGCACACACGGACGACCACAAGAGACACACGTACAGACGCACGCATGCAGGCAAGCACGCACATAATGACACAGAAGCTACACGTTCAAACACACCGCGCACTTACACACATGTAAGCACGAACATATGGACAAACACAGATAGGCGCACGCACGCGCGCAGACACAATGGCACGTACGTGCCGGCAATAGCGTAATGTATTGGATGCATGCACGTACACACACAACACCGCTTTACTTAGCTGATGCCTCACACAAACGTGCGAACAGATTTATTGTACGCGGGCACATGCTGCCGTACACAATGCACCTATACTTCACACGTATGCGCGCGGACACGCACATGTACCGTACGCCACACACGTCGACTCAATAACATTTATAAGCACACTCACGCGCGCGCACACGCACGCACGTGTACGCCACATACGTCATCACGCATATAGACACACATGGACGCACGCACGCACGCACGCACGCACGCGCGCATATATTTCACGTGACATAGCTCTACCTATGTAGCCCTGCGCTACTAGTGCCAGACGTAAATAAGCTCATAATAAAATGATTTTATATTTATTAAAAAAAAAGATTTATTACCATTTGAGATCATTTACGCCTGCTTGTATATATCTATAGTGTGACGTAGCGATGTTGCAGCTACGCATCTCGTCGGTGAAATGTGAGATTTCGCGTGACACTGGGGCTAGCTACCAAGCTACGCGACGTTCCCGCAGCAGACGCGCTAGCCGACCCTCGCTCGACCTCGTACAAGCACCCCTGGCATTTATTGCGTATGGGGGCGCTGGTTTTTTTCATTAATGAAAGAACCGGTAGCAAGAAACCCGAGTGGACGCGATAAGAGTGGGAGGAGAGAGATGAGGAGGGGTGGGGGCGAATATGAGAAACATATGGAGGTCGTAAGAGTGTGGGGGCACGGAGGGAGAGTTGTTGGGAGAGAGCGAGAGAGGGGATGGAGAGATACAGCAAAAGATGGAGGGGAGGGAGGGGAGGGGAGGGGAGAGAGACAGAGACAGATAGATAGATAAAACAGATGGCTATATGGATAGATAGATAGATAGATAGATAGATAGATAGATAGATATATAGATAGATAGATAGATAGATAGATAGATAGATAGATAGATAGATAGATAGATAGATAGATATAAGCAAATAGAGATAGAAGACAGACAGAGAAGACATAACGGACGGACGAACGGAATGATGGATGATAGATAGAATAGATAGCTAAATAGATAGCATAGATAGTAGATAATGGAGAGAGAGAAAGGAACCGAGTGAGAACGCGATCGGGCAGGGGAAAGAGGGAAGGCACAGACCGAGATTGAAGAGGGAGAAGAAGGAGAAAAAGAAGAGAAGAAGAAGAAGAAGAAGAAGAAGAAGAAGAAGAAGAAGAAGAGAAGAAGAAGAAAAGAAGAAAGAAAAGAAGAAGAAAGAAGAAGAAGAAGTAAAATACGACGAAAGAAGAAGGAAGATAGGGTGGTACGCATGACGAGAATGGCGTGGCGGAGAGAATGGCAGTGATAGCAGTCATCGGGAGAACGAAGAGTCAGCTGTAGGGACACGAGCGTGCGCGACATACAGCCAGTAAAGAATGCACGGACGCGCCCGCATGTAGTAACTATACACCCGCGCAGCAACAACACCAGCAGCAGCAGTA
>NW_014577378.1:13175-14952 GCF_000485595.1 Priapulus caudatus
TCTCTCTCTCTCTCTCTCTCTCTCTCTCTCTCTCCCCTCCCTCCATTCTCTCCGCTCTCTCTGTTCGCGCTAGCCAGCTGCTAGGAGATCACGGTTAGGAGAGATGCGGAGCTGTATCATTAATGCCCCCCTACCTTCCCCTCACCCCGGGCTGCTGTGTTGCAAGCCTTCTATTATCACTATAATTTCACCCTTAACCTATAATATTGTCCTACTGTTATCACCTACTATAGGCTTACTCTATTATTCACCTCTAGTATAATCTCACCCTACTGTTATCTTCTACTATAGCCTTACTCTACTATTCACTCTTAGTATATGGGCTTACCTTACTGCTATCGCCTACTATAGCCTTACACTATTATCCAACCCCTAGTATAGCCTTACCTTACTGTTTCCCTACTACTACCGCTATTATAACCTTTCCTTATTGTTACCTTCCCTGTTGCTTGTCCTGTTTATAGCTTTACTCTACTGCTACCACCTATAGCCTACCTCTACTGTTAACCTCTATAACCTTTCCCAACCACCAACCCCCCATTTCATCCTTTCCTTATTGTTATACTCTATTTACTACGCTTTCACGTTGTTGAAATATGACATGCGGATAATATAACCATAGCGCGGCTCCTCGAGTAGCGTTGCCTAATGTCAGTAATGTGGCAACGCATATTTCGCGATAAACTCTAATAATTTTAAAAACAGGTGTTGTAAAAGGAAAGGCGGTCAGAGCCTAAAAGCGATCAAAAGCGCATAGAGCATGAATGCGCATAAAAACGCATAGCACATATGAGCCTAAAAGGGCATCATCATCAGCAGCATCAGCAACATCAGCAGCAGGAGGAGGAGGAGCAGGAGCAGCACTAGCAGCAGCAGCAGCAGCAGCATTAGCAGTATCAACATTAGTAACAGCAGCGGCACAAGCAGAAGCAGTATCATCAGCACCACCACCACCACCATGATCATCATCATCCCCACCACCACCACCACCACCACCACCACCACCACCACCATCATCATCATCATTATCATGATCATCATCATCATCATTATTATTATTATTATTATTATTATTAGCAGCAGCAGCAGCTGTAACAGAAACGGAGACTTTCCATAGTTCAGCCCTGCCTAACTTCGATCAGTACGTCACATACGGGCGGACAGCAGCAGCAGCAGCAGCAGCAGCACTGTTTAGGAGCCTCGCACACACGACCCGATAACAGCTTGCAAGCTTCTCTCTACCACGTGTGCCTGTGCTTCTGCTTCTGTACCTACCCGCACACAGGCAGCCCTGTGGAGGTTAGGCGGGAGTGAAAGAGGGAGGAGTCGGGGTGTTCCCTGCTGCTACTCCAACCCCCACGACGCCGGGCAACACTGTCACTCTGATTTCGCATTCCGGTACAATACATACCCCTCCCTCTCTCCCCCTCCTTTCCCCTTACCGCCCCTCCCCATGCCCATCCCCCGTTCGTTTACACGAAGTCGGAGCTGCGAGTTTTATTGTTGGCGTCGGTGGTCTCGGGTTACCGCCTCCCCTGGTCAGATGGTATAAACACACGCGGTCCCGCGCGAGCGCGAGAGAGCCGAGAGAGAGAGAGGGAGGAAGAGTGTGTGAGAGAGGGAGAGTATAAGCAAGGCGGCGAGTTAGATAGATACTGACACACAGAAAGAGACAGGGAGAGAGAGAGAGAGGGCGACAGCGAGCAAGAGAGAGAGAGCGAGAGAGAGAGAGAGAGAGAGAGAGAGAGAGAAGAAGAGACGAGAGAGAGAGAGAGAG
>NW_014577378.1:14962-27018 GCF_000485595.1 Priapulus caudatus
AGAGAGAGAGAGAGAGAGAGAGAGAGAGAGAGAGAGAGAGAGAGAGAGAGAGAGAGAGAGAGAGAGAAAGAGAACGCGAGGAAAGGAGAGAGTGAGGGAGAGATGAAGGCGAGAGATAAAATCGAATTCGACGACACACTAAAAAGCCATCGCATCGCACGCACGCGTCGTCGACAACATCATCACCCGGGTAACGTAATGGTAATGTCGCCCCTAACAACGGCATAAAAAACCGCCATCTATAGGAGAGAAAATATCGCAACTCGATTTCCCTGATAACGCGTCCTCCGCCTGCTGCTGCGGCTGCTTCTGCTCCTAATTCTCCTCCTCCCCTTTCTCATGCTCCTCCTCCTCCTCATCATCATCATCACCATCACCATAATCACTATTCTCATTATCGTAATCATCATCGTCGTCATCATCATCGTCATAGTCATCACTTCCACATCACCATCTCAAAATCACATGACAAGATGTGGTTTTGCAGGTGATTTGCACCGGCTACGCCAGAAACCTTGCCCATCGATCGAGTATGAAGGTCAGAACTCCGACGATCTACGGAATTCTCTCTGAGAACCATCATTTCATATATCCCCTGTAGACCCTCGCTCTCCAGCTTCCAACGTAAACACATTTTCTCGCACCCATCTCCGCTCATTAAATGGAAATGACATAGGTGTCTGGCTAAGGCTGGGAGGCAGCTATCGTTCCTCATTCTCTCTCCCTCTCCGTCTATCATAGGTTCATTAAATGTCAACGTGATATTCCTAGCGGTAGGTGGCTAGGCCGGGGGCGGGCAGTTGCCATAGAATTATTGTATAGTGTTTACTATACTTACTATCTGATTTCGTGGCTTATAAGAAGATATGATGCATTAGACGTACCTTAAAGCAGATGACATTCGAAAGAAAAGATCATAACTGCATAATAGATTTTCGCACTACAAGCCCCCCCCCCACACACACACGCACACACATGTGATCAAGAGCTAATAAATAAGGTGTTTATTAGCTCTTGATGTGATGTATATATATATCGTCATAAATAAGACAGCACGCTTGGGGTTTTCAACATTTCTATATATATATTCTTTACAATTTTTCTTGTCAGCGGTGGTTCGTGCTGTAGTCTATTCGGCTGAGGTGTATAATATAGAGTACCGTAGCTAAACGATATTAGCTATTGTAATGTCCGCTACACCGAGCTTCAGCATGTAGGAGGTTCTGAGACACTTACCTGAGAAGAAAATTGCGTGACACAAGCCGCCAATATACCGTACGCGTTTTCGCAATCTATAAATGCTTTCATATGCCATCTGTTCCACAATCGGCCTACTGTCTATTTCTACAACAGCTACAATGCTCGAAAAGTCATCGGGACATATCCCAGCAGCAGCTCGGAGCTTTCCAGAAGTGTCAATGTGTATAACGGACGGCGTGCAAACAAGGGTCGGGCGAGCGCGTGACGCACCGGGAAGAGATTCGTATATTCATGCGCGCGAGTGGGGCGACTGGCCGACCCTGGAGGATTTAGGGGGGCATCGGGGGTTCCTCCCCCCCACCCACGTTCACGCATTAACACGAGACAACGAATAGGAAAAGCGCTAATATCAGCGATTCAACGAGCAATTCAAACCTCTATTTTAATATTGTTTCTCAGAATTTAGCGGTTATCCGATGCTTTGCAGTCTGAAGCACTAAAAAGATTTGCCGCAAACCGCTAAGGGCAGTGTACAGTGTTCCTACATAACCCTTCGTCCCTCGACTGGTGATTGTACCCCTCCCTTGTTAAGCCATTCCTGGATCCGCTAATGATCCCTGACTGCCTGCCCTTCCATTTCTCTTCCAAATTCCCACTTCCACACCGTTTCCTGCTGTTTATCTGAACATGCGCGTGCTCACTGTACCGCTACAATAACGTTTATCAAATTCTTCTCTGCAGTTTACCGAGCGTTCTCAGCCATGTAACTTAACACAAGGGCAATATAGTAGCAATACAAGAATAGTAAAATTGCGAGTATAAAAGGAGTGCAATGCGAATACAAGAGGAATCTGAATCGGAGCGAAGGAGAGGTCGAAGGACGCCGGCGCGGCTGAAGCAGAAAGGTGGCGTACGCCGTATGTTCGTGTGCGTGCGTGCATGCGCGTGTAGGCGTAAACTAACAGACTGAAAATTCAATCACACCACGCCGTGGCGTAGGCGCACTACTCACTCACACACTCTCTCATCCCAGTCAATGGCGCCTATTCTAGCCTTCTTGGGTATTTTTAGGCAATAAACTTTATTTTTGGACCAACATCTACGTCGGGAACGGACATATTCGAGCAGGTAGTAGCGAGTGAATTCTGCAGCTGCTATTGCTGGCAGCCAGTCACTGCCAGATCTAGAATAGCGCTAGCGGCAGATCTAGACCTAGCGCAAAGCCTGCGGAGAGCCGACACATGCAGACGCACACACGCACGCACGCACGCACCGATGCAAACGTACATACGCACTCCGCACACACTCGCACGCACATACGCACACAAACACACACGCGCGAACAAATGCACACACACACATACGTACACACTCACTCCGCACACACTCGCACGCACATACACACACAAACACACACGCGCGAACAAATGCACACACGCACACACTACGGACCCTCACGCATGTTCACACACAGGCACTTGGAGCGTTTCAATAAAATATAATCCTAAATAAATACGAAATCTATTTACTACCAAAGTCTTAATGTTTCTCTACTCTCTTTCACCTATTATTGCCGACAATTTCCTGTAAATGCCGTCCAAATGCTCATCTGCAACACACGCTGGCTGCCGCACGCTAGCTGCTGCACATTGACACACAAATATATAGATTTATATTTATTTAAAAATTTATTTATATTTACATTTATATACAAAAAAAATATGGATTTATATAAAAATAACTATATATTTATGTGTCAGTGTGCAGCAGCTAGGGTGCGGCAGCCAGCGTGTGTTGCAGATGAGCATTTGGACGGCATTTACAGGAAATTGTCGGCAATGGCAAGGTTCGGTGAAGGAGAGTAGAGAAACATGAAGACTTTGGTAGTAAATAGATTTCGAATTTATTTAGCATTATATTTTATTGAAACGCCCCAAGTCCCTGTGGGTACACATACCCGCACGCACGCACGGGTACAAACCCCACGCACGCACGTGCGCCATACATATATGTAAATGCACGCACGCACTGCTCTCATATTTTAACTATAGTCTGCTTGCGTGAACGACGAAGGAAGTGCCTGCTTGGTAACCAGGTTGCAGTGGCTTGTCAGGGAGAAAGAGCATAAACATCCTGAGCTAGCTAGCTAGCTGGGACGTACGCTTGTAGCATTGAATATACGTACTATAGAAGCTGTAACCTGTTTATTGCCTGTCAGATCGCATCACCTCTTACTGCAAGCACCGCACCGAGTTCATTTCTCTCTCTCTCTCTCGCTCTCTCTCTCATCGTTCTCTCTCTCTCTCTCTCTCTCTCTCTCTCTCTCGGCCTCTCTCTCTCTCTCTCTCTCTCTCTCTCTCTCTCTCTCTCTCTCTCTCTCTCTCTCTCTCTCTCTCTCTCACTCTCCTCTCTCTGTCTCTGTCGCTGTCTCTGTCTCTGTCTCTGCCTACCTGCCTGTCTGCCTGCCTGCCTGTCTGCCTGTCTGCCTGTCCATCCGTCTGTCCGCCAGTCTATCTGTCTGTGTCTGCCTGTCTCTCTTTCCCCCTATTCCGATTTTTCTCTCGCGTGCGCGAACGTGTACTTGCGTGGGTGCGGATGTGCGTGCGCGTGGGCGCAGTAAAATACAGCATTTCATAAGAAATTCACGACGACAAAATCTCTCGGTTTCGGCGCACGAGTTGCATGAGTATATTTGCACGTGCAAGATATTGGCACAAAACATCGCTGCAACCGTGCAAGCTCGTGCAACATTCTGCACGCGCGCAACCATCAGCATATGCAACTCGCGCCCGCATGCACAGCGGGAATTTAAGAGGGAAAAAATTCATCGACTAATCATTATGGCCAACCAACGCCCGCCTGGTCGCCGGAGAGAGAATTTCCCTTATTCTCGCGTGGAGAGGAAACCTCCTGGATCCAGCTGCGCGTGACCGCAGCGTGACCTTTATCTCTCACAGCTTCCCTCAGCATCCTCCTTGGTTGGCGGCAGCGAGGAAGGGGGGGGGGATTACGAGAATAATAGAAAACGAAGGAGGATGCGGGAGAAGATGTGGAGGAAGAGGAATAGGAGGAAGAAGAGGCGGATGCAGAAGAGAAGCAGCAGCAGCAGGAACGTTAATTAAATCTCGTTATCCGCACAGGTAACCGCAGGTGCGGTGACCGCACGCTGGGGGCAAGGCAGTTGTGTGATTAGCAGAGGCCACGAAACCCCAGGCGAAGCGTAACCGTATAGCCTGATAGAAGCAGTGAAATGAAGTAGGTGTATACTGATCGGCTTTACAAGGAAAGGCAATGCAGAGGGCGAGATGGATTAACAAAAGGGGTGCCATCGGGAGGCGGTGGAATTATCAGCTTTACGAAACCACGGGCGAGACGGCATTGACTGATGAACAAACGAGATACCGTTGAAAAAATAAAAGATGTATCGATGTTCGCATGAACATCGCTCGGAGTGCCGAGGAAGAACGGTGCTGCTGCGATGGCTTCATACGAGCGAATTAAGGCTGCGCAAGCAAATGATAGATACTGCTAGGACGGTTCAGCAAGTGACGCACAAAGAAGGAAATGATGACGAAGATGATGGTCATCGTGTAACTAACGAAAGCGAAAGCG
Organism: Priapulus caudatus; assembly: GCF_000485595.1. Classification (NCBI taxonomy): domain Eukaryota; kingdom Metazoa; phylum Priapulida; class Priapulimorpha; order Priapulimorphida; family Priapulidae; genus Priapulus; species Priapulus caudatus. Next base: position 19,775 of record NW_014577378.1, read on the forward strand.
AAAACGAAGAAGAAGAAGAAGAAGAAGAACTGCAATGAAGAACCGCAATGAAGAAGAAGAAGAAGAAGAAGAAGAAGAAGAAGAAGAAGAAGAAGAAAAAGAAGAAGAAGAAGAAGACGGAGAAGAAGAAGAAGAAGAAGAAGAAGAAGAAGAAGAAGAAGAAGAAGAAGAAAAAGAAGAAGAACGATGCTACGACGATGACGATCATGAAGATGATGCGCAACCATGAACATGGGTTGCATGTTGGTTATAACCAGCATTTCTGCGTGACCAGCGAGCCGGTTTAACTATAATTTTGTCGAGTCTTCCGCGCTTGCACCCCCCAACATGGCGCCTTGTTAATTCAATATTTCTTCTTCGTCTCCTCTTCATTTTCTTCGTCTGCTGCTACTGCTGCCGCCACCGCCGCTATGAGATAGAGCGATACCGTATAAACGCGTTCGGGCGCCGCAGTGATGTTCGCATGCCGTCGTGTGCGTCATCTCCTCTGCGCGCGCACACGCGAGGTCCAGAAGCCCCAGAACGGAGTGGGAGTAGTGATAACGATATAGTATTGTGATGAGACGAGGGCGTGGAGAAGGTGCCGATGTACTCTTACAGCAACCGCGAATGGCTCTGCACAACGCACGGCAAAGGGCAACTACGGTTGACATCTAGATATATAGGAGTGGGAGTGTGGAAGTGGAGGGAATCTGGGCTGGGAGGTGGAACGATGCTCGACTATGAAACTCGTGCGCAGCGGAGAAACGCGGGTCGGGAGAAGCCGAGGAAGGTATATGCTCGGAGTGGTGGAGCTGACAGGTAAACAGGATGTACGTAACGGTCTCCCGCTGTGGTGCCTGCCACAGCCGGCCTGATTAATAGAAAGAATGCGAGAGGGGAAGGGAGGAGACGGAAGTAAGGAGTGAAAAACAGATAGAGAGATAGATAGATAAACAGATAGAAAGATAGATAGAGATAGATAGATAGATAGATAGATAGATAGATAGATAGATAGATAGATAGATAGATAGATAGATAGATAGATAGATAGATAGATAGATAGATAGATAGATAGATAGATAGATAGATAGATAGATAGACGGATGAATAGCTAGATAGATATCTAGATAGATAGATAAATAAATAGAGATAAAGAGAGAATGCAAGAGAGAGAGAGAGAGAGAGAGAGAGAGGGGGGGGAGACAGACACAAGGGAGGGAGAGTGTGTGCGAGAGAGAGAGAGAGCGAGATACAGAAAGAGAGCAAGCGACCAAGTGAGAGACAAAAACGACGAGAGAGAGAGAGAGAGAGAGAGAGAGAGAGAGAGAAAGAGAGACGGAACGCCATGGAACCGAGCGCGTTCACTTTAATCCGTGATGAAGCCTGTCACGATGAACAGCCGCTCACGAGCAACAAACAGCCTTACATTAGCGCCGAGACACATTAGGTAACGCTACACCTGTCGGCGGCGAGTGTGTGTGAGAGCGGCTGCAAGGTCAGATAACGAGACTTCGCTCATTGGGTGTCTGTTTACGCACAGGTGACACCCACATGGAGAAAAAAATAACACGTTTGATCACCACCATGACTCCACCGCTCACGCAAGAAAAGCAGGCGTCGCTGTCGGCTAGCGCCAGTATAGGCGTACAATACGTTACTAACACCGGGGAAACTATGTACTACGCGCACGCAGCAAGGGAAGGCAAGTGCACGTATAAGCCGCACGCACCTCAATGATGTCGCTGTTAGTCCGACTCTCGTGTGGTTCGCTGTACTCGGTGTACTTGAGCAGGATCTTGTCCATGTCGGTGCTGGCGTACTGGAACAGCTTGTTCGTCGAGTTGAAAATGATGAGCGCGATCTCGCAGTCGCACAGCACGCTCAGCTCGTAGGCCTTCTTCATCAGACCGAACTTTCTCTTCGTGAATGTCACCTGAAAGACACGAGCAGGTGGTGTTGAGCCACAAGGCGGTTACCATACAGCACGCACGCACAGAGAAAGAGAGAGAACACGTACGCACTCGTACTCACACAGAGAATGCCGTCGGCTGTATAATCGTGTTTTGCCCATCACGTTACCTACACGCTACACCACACGCACGCATGCACGCACGCACGCACACCGCGGGCAGTTCCTCTGGGGGCGTGAAGAATCTTGCAATAACTCATTAGTGCGGCGCAGCAGCGCAGGAGGTCTTGTTGATGCCGACCACCGATGTGTGTCAAGTATGCATCGCCAGAGAGAAATCATAGAGAGATCCGCATTTCGAAATGTCCTTCTTTACGTGTAATCAATTTACCGTAGCGAAGACCACAGCTGACTGCCACACACAACGACACTGTAGTACATCCTTACATATCACAAGGCGTAGTATAGACTACAGCCGATTGCCGGTAACTGCATTACACTACAGTTGCTACGGATTATCACTACGATATGATATACTACACTATACGTTATCAATATACGTACAGTGGGGTTACGTATGTTATCCAGCGCGTTTCGACCGGTGTAAAGCTCCAATTAGGAACGTCTGTATCTGCATAACCCGGGGACTTCCTGTTTATATCCAATAATATCGATAGTTAGTATTAGATTCGCGTTTCTTCTGTTTCTTCTTCGTCTATATGATGTACTCTGTGTGCATAGACTTGCATCCCCGCAGAGTATTATCATACTCTGAGAGGAATAGCTAACTCTATAAGAAGGCACTTGCATCCCTGCAGAGTATTATCGTACTCAGGGAGAAGTAGCTGACTCTATGTACAAAGACTTCCATCCCTGCAGAGTATTATCGTATTCTGGGAGAAGTAGCCGACTATGTGTGAAGAGAGCGGAATCCCCGCAGAGTATTATCGTTTGCTTGTATAGCCGACCTAATGTGCGGAGAATTGCGTCACTGCAGAGCATTATCGTACTCTGATGTCTAAATGTAGATTACTGCTTCACGCACGACATTTTGGTGGTACGCCGATGTTATTTTTTTAATATATACAATGTGTAGTTTTTAAGTTACGCGATATTATGTTATTTTTTATTTTTACGAAAGTAAAGTGCTGGAGGGTAATTGGTAAAGGTCCATCCGTACGACAACATTCTCTATCACTTAAAATGCTTCTTAAACACATATTAACTCGTGCTGTTCAATTAGAAACTATTTTAATGTGACCGTGAATGGGAAACAGAATACTTACCATGCTGAGCCAGTGGTGGCATAGGAATAAAGCTAGCAGGGGCCAGTGGGAGGGGGAAGGGGTAAAGCTATCAGGAGCCAGTGGGAGGTGTAAAGGGTAAATATATCAAGAGCCAGTCGGATGGGGAAGGGGTAAAGCTATTAGAAGCCAGTGGGATGGGGAAGGGGTAAAGCTATCAGGGGCCAGTGGGAGGGGGAAGGGGTAAAGCTATCAGGAGCCAGTGGGAGGTATAAAGGGTAAAGCTATCAGAAGCCAGTGGGAGGGGGAAAGGGTAAAGCTATCAGGAGCCAGTCGGAGGTGTAAAGGGTAAAGCTATCAGGAGCCAGTCGGAGGGGGAAGGGGTAAAGCTATCAGGAGCCAGTGGGATGGGGAAGGGGTAAAGCTAGCAGGAGCCAGTGGGAGGGAAATGGATAAAGTTAGCAGGACCCAGTGGGAGGAGACGGGTTGAAGATAGCAGGGGCTAGCGGGACAGGGAAAGGATGAAGTTAGCAAGGGCTAGTTGGAGGGGGGGAGGGTTAAAGCGAAGAGGAACCAGTAGAAAAGGAAAAGGTTCAAACTAGCAGGGGCTAGTGGGAGGGGGGAGAAGGGTGAAGCAAAAAGGGAGTAGTGGGAGGGAAGACTAGTGAAGGGGCAAGCATGCACGCGCGCACGCACGCACGCACGCACGCGCATACACGTAAATACATATAATTAATGTAAGATAGCTTCTCAGATAAAATTCCTGATCATGCGATTAGACGCCGCATCAATTCCGCAACCAAAAATTCCAAGTGTGAACTAACTATCCAATAACTATCAAATAATAACCATCAAATAAGAAAAACGTAACTATGCTAAAAAATACTATTAAACGACTGCTGAATAAAAACTAGAAGATAACTGTCAAATAACAATCGAACCTATCGAATATCAATTAGCGAACAACAACTCGAACCGTTGTAACTTGATTACCACTCTTGATTATCATTCATGATCAGTTATCTACTTCACGCACGTCATTTTCCCGTTCATTTTCAAGAAACTGCCAAATGCAAACGTTAAAAACGTTGCAAAAACAAAGAAGGGTGCACGGATCCACGAGTTTCACGTTTCTTATAACTATCTTACAAAAAGGGAAAACACCCCCCGCACGCGTCATACTCAGTGAATATATTCCGCATTGAGACAGCGAGCGTATAAAGAAAACTTCTCGACGCCAGAACACTCGCAACAAATGTTTTTTTTATCACATTTACGACTCGACTGGCACGTGACCCGACAATTTGCGACTCAAAACGAGAACAAACAGAGCGGCCGGATCGTCTGCAAATACATGGCAGCAGCAGCAGCACCACCACCACCCCCCGTACCACCACCGCCGCCACCACCACCACTCGCAACAGCAGCAGCAGCAGTAACACCACTACCACCACCACCACCAGCAGCAGCAGCAGCAGCAGCAGCAGCAGCAGCAGCAGCAGCAGCAAAAACAACAACAACAGTAATAGCCTCAATAACATCATCGTCATCTTCATCATCATCATCATCATCATCATCATCATCATCATCATCAGCATCATCATCCTCATCATCATCATCATCATCATCATCATCATCTTCATTATCATCATCAACATGTTGCTCCTCATCTCTATAGATAATTATAAATGGACATTTCATTCGCACCTGTCACGGTCACGAACAAAGGCATCGGCACAATCTTTTGTCTGTCACGATCAAGTGTGATCTGTTGTGAACAATGAGGGAAGCCACAAAGCGCCCCTGGATTTATTACGATGTTATTCCTTTATATTCCTAGTTTACAATATATGCGCGCGTTACCTCTCTTCCCCTTTCTCTTTCTCTTTCTCCCCTCTCTCTCTCTCTCTCTCTCTCTCTCTCTCTCTCTCTCTCTCTCTCTCTATATAATACTATATATCCCTCGCACTCTTTCCCTGTGCTCCTCCACATTCTCTGCGTCTCTTTCTCTTCCCCTTCCCCCTCTCTCTTCGTCCCTTTCCTCCTCCTCCCCCCTCTCTCTCTCGCTCTCTCTCTCTGTCCCTTTCCTCCTCCCCCCTCTCTCTCCCGTTCTCTCTCTCTCTCGTGTTTGAATACGCGTACGTTGAGTGTGTGCTGATTGACTCAGACGTAGTGATGACGTAACGCCGAGCCGTATTTTTGCGATCGACAGATGATTTAGTTAATGGGGCGAGTTTGAAAAGTGTTTCTCTTCTTTTGCATAGACCATTAGTTATAATTGAATGTTGCATGGAGAGTGGAATGGATTTCTTGAAAAGGTCCCGCACCTTTGGTCGGCCGCGACCGCATGCAACGACAATAGCTTTCATCTAGAGCAGATTTCCGTGCGTTATATTAAACAGTAGCGTGTGACACTTTGCGTGACACCGTGTACGACGATGAATGCATGACACCGTGAGAAGCGGAGGCCTGGACCGCCTCCATTGGACACAAATCCATTGCATTACCCCGCGTGTGTTCGGCGAGCTTATCACTACCGATGATCAGCTATAGAATTAACGACGATCGCACCTTTCCCTGCGTTAGGTTGCGCTCACACTACGGCTGGAACGTCGATGTTGTTTATCAGAGTAGCTGGTATGACCAGCCCTACTGCGTATGATTCCCCGGGGCGCACGTACACCTGCTGTACATGTGCGCACACACGCGCACGCACTCACGCACGTACGTTACTCAGCCAATAAAGCGCTGATTACAGCTTCCGAAGCCGTATTTTCTCCGCGCGACGCGCGAGGGCAGCAGATTATTGGCATCAATCCGCTGTGAGACCCTGAATTAAATCTCAATCAAGAATTTCATATAGCCATCACCCGAGAAAGAAATCTAGATTCTGCGAGCTATGTGCGAGCGTAAATTAAACTCCACTGCAAAAAAAGAGGAAAAGGAAAATATTCCGTCGGTGTGCACACATACGCCTCATGTCGCGTCGAAGCAGGATGAAAAATAATCTCATCTTTTAAATAGCACTTAAAATCGGCAGTGAGCGGCAAAATACGCGAAACAAGCTTATCTTCCGACTTTCACCATTCCGTCGCTAAAAGGCGTTTCGCACATCGCACTGCGTTACGCCCAATCTTGCAATATTATTTATCGTATTAGCAAACATTTGAATACATCACAGTATTATTTACCTTCGCGAAGAGAGTCAACGTAGGACGGACAAACATATTTTATATTGTGAGTAGCCACTGCCTCAGTTGTCTCGTTTAATGAAAATAGGGAGAGGGGGAATTCCGAAAGAAGGGAAATGACCTAAGGTAATGATCAATTTGTTTAATGGACTTTCTCTGTATACGTCGAACTCCGCGTGTACGTCACCGTACGTAAATCATGTCTTTTTGCTACTATATAAATGATTATTCGGAATAATAAAATTACGAATGAATATTTAAAGATGAATTCATATTCATGTGAAATGCCAACGCGTTGTGCATTTGGAATTATTTATCAATTATTAAGACGTTGACCGGCTGGTGCATTCAGACCACGTCACTATACTGCTGCAACCGGGACACCACGACGTTAATGTATTATAAAACCATATAGGAGGCACAGTGGCGAACCGCCGTTGTCAACTTTAACATCGCCGTTGTGAAAATGTTCCTGTATTTACTGATAAGTGTATCCTGTATCTATATACCTATAAGTATATCAATACATCCTGTATTTGAATCCATAATGCGCGTTTTCCCCAAACTAGCCATTACCTCCTTTGTCTAATTCTCCCTCAGAAGAAACCCTGTAAATTGTTAATCATTGTTCAATCATTTTGCCATTATAATAGGAGTAATTTATTCATGTAATTCCAACTAAGATGTTTTATTTGTTGTGCCATAATTTGTTAATTAAAATATTAACGAGCTTGATTTTTCTATTTTTGAGCTGATATTATGGTAAAGTTACCTAAAAGATGGGTGTCAGGTGCTAGGACAGGGCGCAATTTCAGTGATTGCCATAAGCGCTATTTTCCGTAGGTACGCCCCTGCACGCATGCCGCATAAACTCTACTTTTCTGAAGGTTTCTACACAGTAACGTGCATGCACTGAAA
>NW_014577378.1:28816-36316 GCF_000485595.1 Priapulus caudatus
CTTACGTACCGTACGTACGTACCGTCGTCCGTACGTACGTACGTACGTACGTACGTACGTTACGGTCGTACGTAGTCGTGTGTCGTGTCGTGTCGTCGTCGTGTGTGTGTGTGTGTGTGTGTGTGTGTGTGTGTGTGTGTGTGTGTGTGTGTGTGTGTGTGTGTGTGTGTGTGTGTGTGTGTGTGTGTGTGTGTGTGTGTGTGTGTGCGAGTCTAGTGCGCGCGCGTGTACGTGAATGGCCTGCGCGTGCGTGCATGCATGCATGCGTGTACGTGCATGGCCGTGTGCGCGTGGGAGCGTGTTTCATCTAGTCAGGTAGACAGGTACGCACATGGATCGATTCATCCTTCCATCGCAAACCAGAGAATCGGATGGGAAAACAATAATTGCGTGAGATGATGAGATGCTCTTATCTCTGTCTCGCGCTCTCGCACTCGCCCTTGCTTTCTCCCCTTCTCACTCCCTAGCTCTCATTTACTAGTACTTTCCCTTTCTCTGTTTCTCTATCTCGCATGCGTTCGTGTTACACGTAACACCAGCCAGCTCTGTGCTGTAGGGTGGAGCATGGGGGAGGGGGAGGTCGAGACTAGTTTCTCTCTTTTGTCCAGCATGGTTGCACATATTACGTACTCGCCTCATACGTAAGCATAGTCTAGCGTAGCCAGCCACTAGTGCAGCCAAATCACAACAAACTCGAAAACAACACGAGCGCCCGTCGGCCAAAAACCAGTTTGCTATTACGGGTTTTAACTGCGCACACGTATCATGCAACATACGTTCGCGGGTCATCCCTGGCCAGAACCACGCACGCACGCACGCACGGCATGCATATTAACCCGGTGATCATAACGATATAGACCATCTTCGCAGGTGCCTGAGGCCGTCAGCCACGAGGGGGTTATGTGAAACGGAATATCAACCTATGGAGCCGAAGATGAATACGCGATATGGCCTACACGTGACATACATGACATACTCAGGCTGAAGCAGCTGTCGGAGGAAGAGAAGAGCGAAAGAGAGGGGGGAGACAGACAGACAGAAGGGGTGGGGAGTCGCTGTGAAGGAAGATATCAGTTGCCCCTCCTTCCCTCCCCCTCCCCATATTTCTCTATTTGCACAGCAGCTGGTCATTTTCTTTTGACACATATGGAGGAATTCTTTCCTCAGCAGCAGCAGTGTTCAGCATACAATTGCACATGTGAGCGAGAGTGGTGGTGAAACGAGAGAGGAGTAGTCTCTCTCTCTCTCTCTCTCTCTCTCTCTCTATCATGTAATATCGTATCAGGAGTAAATAAAACACAGTTATAACAAATGCCATATACTGGTTGCTATTGTATAGGTGGATAAAGTGGGAGAGAGACCACACCAGCACTACTGGCCAACTCCGATAACACCACCCAGGTGCGGGAGTGTCACGGTGGCTGCATCTCTCCGCCAATCCAGCCTCAACCCCGCAAGTTTGTAAGGTGACCACAATACAGATCGTCCATCACAAAACCAGCATTAACCCTGCTCGGCCGCGCACGCACCACCCGCACTCGCGTCCACTTCTTTCGCCGACTTTTTCTCTGTCGCTCTCTATCGCTCTGATCCCCCACCGGACCCCGCGAGGTGCCGCGACCATTGTCCAGCCGACAACGGTCGCGGCACCGGGGAGTCTAACGACGGTAACGAAACGACCAAGCCCCTGCTGTTATGCGTGCCGGCAGACAGCAGCCGTTCGGCATTGTAGCGAGTGGGGGATGCTGGCCGCAAGCCGATGCCGGCAGCGTCCGCAACAAACACGCCGTAATTGCCACCAGGTCCGTGCCCGTCAATGGGTCAGCGATTACGCAACGCTGAGTGGACAATCACCGCGGCCGCGGGCGTGACAAAGACTCGCACCCGCTCCTCGGCTCGCGCCAGTGCTCGAGTGCAGCTCTTTGGCACGGTCCTCGCGACCAGGCGGTAAAACAATGCGGCCTATTTGTTGCAGTCTCTCGATGTCTGAGCGGCGGCAGGGAGATTGCGATCAGCACTACTAACCTGATGAGCGGGGAAGGCGGGGAGGGGGAGGGGGGAGCAGGCTGCTAGCAACTGCGACGATGCTCACCTGCCTTTGATTCTGTGCGACGCTCCGTCAAATCTGTCTCAAAATCACTCACTGCACTTTCTTCTTCTCCACGATACTCACCATACCCCAACCATCTCAACAAGACCAACCCTACCCCCTCTCTCTCTCCTCGACATCCATTTTACATCTTTTTCTCGCAAACAAACACTATACACCCACCTCTCCTCCACTTCCCGTTCCGTCCCCTTCTCCCCCTAAACCATACATTCTCTGTTTCGCGCGCGCGTGCTCTCACCACTCCCGTTTTCTTCAATACCAAACCACCTCTCCTTCACTCCAAAGCGTCCCCTCATCTTCTCTCTCCCCTCGCCATAAGACGCGCCCTCGCGCTCTCCATCCCCCTTCTCCTCATCCTCCTCCGCCGCCATTTCTCTTCAACGTAAACAGCACACACGGTCTCTCGTTAAACAGCACCCGTGTGGCTGCCCGCAAGTCACGGTCGCCATTAGTCCGTAATCCTGGCGGCATTACTGTGTTTTCCTCGGCTCTAATGTGTGGCATTCAGTGACGCATATGCGTGCAGGAGAGAAGGAGGCGGGATGCGGGAAAGGAAGGCACGCAAGGAACAAGCTGCATACGCACACGCTGTCGGCACTACTGCTGCCCTGGCTTGGTGGGCGGTGGGCCAGCAAACACTACTCGCAAATTAAACAACCGGTTTCCTCTTACTGCAACGTCTCATGAATGGTGCTAGGTGAATGCGTTATGATGTACCCAACCTATCTCTCCCTCTTCCCCCTCCATCCAGTTCCCAATCTTTCTCGCGTTCTATGTCTCTGTCTGCATCTCTCCCTCTTTTCTTTCTGTACCTCTTCCCTCTCTTTCTCGATTTCTCTGTCTCTCTCTCTCTCTCTCTCGCTCGCTCTCTCCCTCTTTTCTTTCTGCCACCTCTTGGTTCTTTCCCCTCTCTCTGCGCGTACGTGCGTATACGCGCGTATCCCTGTTTGTGTCCCTAAGTATTCTCTATCACCATAGCTCGCAGTGTAACACCTGATCCCCGTGTATAGAGAGATCTCTAACTCTAACCTTATATACAACCCCGCGGCTATGCATCTAAGAAGCAATATCAGATGACGTTTACACAAGCTGATCATACCTCTATAGCGCACCACTTATCATGATCGTCAGCACGTCTGCCCTTCATATCCATGTATGTGCATCGGAGTGTGTGCGTGCGCGTGTCCCGTGTGCGGTTTGTGGGCTGTGTTGTGGTGTCGTGTGTGGGCTGTTGTGTGTGTGTGTGTGTGTGTGTGTGGGTGTGTGTGTGTGTGTGTTGTGTGGTGGTGTGTGTGTGGTGTGTGTGTGTGTTGGGTGTGTGCGGTGGTGTGTGTGCGGTCTAGTGCGCGCGCGTGTACGTGAATGGCCGCGCGTGCGTGCATGCATGCATGCGTGTACGTGCATGGCCGTGTGCGCGTGGGGAGCGTGTTTTTATCTAGTCAGGTAGGACAGGTACGCACATGGGATCGATTCATCCTTCATCGGCAAACCAGAGAAATCGGATGGAAACAATAATTGCGTGAGATGATGAGATGCTCTTATCTCTGTCTCGCGCTCTCGCACTCGCCCTTGCTTTCTCCCCTTCTCACTCCCTAGCTCTCATTTACTCAGTACTTTCCCTTTCTCTGCTTTTCTCTATCTCGCATGCGTTCGTGTTACACGTAACACCAGCCAGCTCTGTGCTGTAGGGTGGGAGCATGGGGGGGGGCGGAGGGTCGAGACTAGTTTCTCTCTTTTGTCCAGCATGGTTGCACATTATACGTACTCGCCTATACGTAAGCATAGTCTAGCGTAGCCAGCCACTAGTGCAGCAAATCCAAACAAACTCGAAAACAACACGAGCGCCCGTCGGCCAAAAACCAGTTTGCTATTTACGGGTTTTATGCGCACACGTATCGATGCAACATACGTTCGGGGTCATCCCTGGCCAGAACACGCACGCACGCACGCACGGCATGCATATTAACCCGGTGATCATAACGTATATAGACCATCTTCGCAGGGTGCCTGAGGCCGTCAGCCACGAGGGGTTATGTGAAACGGAATATCAACCTATGGAGCGCGAAGATTGATATACGCGATATGGCCTCACGTGACTACAATGAATACTCAGGCTGAAGCAGCTGTCGGAGGAAGAGAGAGCGAAAGAGAGGGGGGAGAAGACAGACGAAAGGGGTTGGGGAGTCGTGTGAAGGAAGATATCAGTTGCCCTCCTTCCCTCCCTCCCCTATTTTCTTATTTGCACAGAGCTGGTCATTTTCTTTTGACACATATGGAGGAATTCTTTCCTCAGCAGCAGCAGTGTTCAGCATACAATTGCACATGTGAGCGAGAGTGGTGGTGAAACGAGAGAGGAGTAGTCTCTCTCTCTTCTCTCTCTACTCTCTCTCTCTCTCTTCTCTCTCTCTCTCTCTCTCTCTCTCTCTCTCTCTCTTTCGCTCTCTCTCTCACTCTCTCTTGCTCTCTCTCTCTCTCTCTCTCTCGCTCTCGCTCTCTCTCTCTCTCTCACTTTCTCTCGCTTCTCTCTGTACAACAGTAACCGATCTGAACCCGTCAACGTCCTTCTCAAATCAGCAGAAGCAGCGGCAGAGTTGTTTTAACTGCAGATGCACGAGTCATGGCAAAATGGCAACGTGTAGGGGAAAGCAGCAGCCTCCCCGCACAGCGATCGGCTGACATATGATCGTGCCTTGATCTAGTATTCCCGCTTCCGATCTTGATCTAGTAAGTATTCATTCCGCTTCCTCCCCTGTTCGAGTTCTCCATCCCCCTCCTCTCTCTCTCTCTCTCTCTCTCTCTCTCTCTCTCTCTGCTCTCTCTGCTCTCTCTGCTTCTCTCTCTCTTCTCTGTCTCTCTCTAGCATTTTATCGGCTCCACTGTTCTAGTACTCCCTATGTCTCCATGTTCTAATAATCTGTCCACTCGCTTCCTCTTCTGCCTCTCGCTTTCTGGTTTCCCTTGGCTTGCATTGTCCTAGCACTCTGCTCTGTGCCATCATATTGAACACCTACAGCGCGCGAGCGGTCTCTGTAATGAGGTGTAGTGACGCTTGAGACGCACGTTAGAGCGAGGGCCAGAGGGAGCGATGCTACTAGTGCGGATGCTGACGTTACTGCTGATCTTACTGCTGCTCGTGATGATGATATTACTGCTGCTGCCGTTCATGCTTCTTTTGTTGTTTGATCGGCTTGTTGTCGTTTTGTTGTTGGACGACGTTATAATGTTTGCAACGTGTTCTGCTACTGCTACTGTTGTTGTTGTTGTTGTTGTTGTTGTTGTTGTTGATGCTGCTGTTTTTTTGTTGTTGTTGTTGTTGTGTTGTTGATGATGATGATGATGATGAGTTATGATTATTGATGTTGTAACTTGTTGCTGTTGGCTGCTACTGCGCTTGTTTGCTGCCGCTGCTGCTGCTGCTGCTAAAAGATGTGAAACGCGAAACAAGCAAAACGACGACAGCAACTACTACTGCCCTCGTACTGAACCAGCGATCGGATCATAATTCTTCAGCAAAAGTAAAATGATAGGATTTTAATGAGACGCTCAAAAACGCGTTAATAAACAAGCCCGTGCTTACCGAACGTCAGCATTAATATGAAAATTTTTGTTACCATCTTCCTGTTCACGTGATTACGTCACCATAAATAGTAAGAGTAAAAAAAAAATGTCCATTTTTTCACAAAATGTACTGAGTTTTTTCACTTTTTATGGTTAAATTTCCTGCATTAAATTACTGCATGTTTATTATTTTATGTTATACATATTATAATACATGTTATATTATCTACTCTTGATATATATCGCCGGCCGCAGCGGACGGTCGAGAGCGGTGGTGTAATTGAGTTTGCTCATGTGCCGCGCAACATCCGGGGAAGAAATAACCGACGTCAACGTCGACAGCAACAGCCAAACAGCCGTCTCTGTCCCCACCCCTATTTCTCTCTCGGACGCTATCTCTCTCTCTCTCTCCACGCCCTCTCTCATTCCCTCCCTTTTTCCGCATGTCTCACTATTTTTCTTTCTCTCTCTCTCTATCTCTCTCTCTCTCTCTTCCCTTCCTCTCTCAAACTCTCTCCCTCTCCCTCCTCTCTCTCTCTCTCTCTCTCTCTCTCTTTCTCTGTAACTCTCTCTCACGCTCTTTCCCTGACACACACACCCATATGCACGCAGACACATATATACACACAGACACACCCACACGCGCGCACCAACACGCACGCACGCACGCATACAAAGCCATAGATACGACAACCGTTCATAGGCGACCGAGCATTTCGTCCCTCACCTACATGCAACAAGAGCTACCATAATATTCTTTTCTCCACACTGAAAACATGAAAACTGTAATGACAGGCAGCTTCCGACATCTTTTCCTCGCGCTCTCTACACCCCTGGTGCCGGGTGCCGAGCACGTGGTGCGCGTCGACTCATCTAAGTATTAGTAGCCGAGAGCAGCGTTGACGAGGGGTTTGCAAGAGCGCCACCGTAGCGCTGACCTTGACAGCGCTGGCGATGGAATGTCCGCGGTGCCATCTATCACGCTGAGATGTCATTCATGTTCCAGCCACATCGAGTTGCCGGTCACCGCGTCATATCCCGTCATGCCGCACGCCATCATGTCATGCAACATCCTGTCGTATGCCACCGTGTCTCATCCCATTATGTCGTACATCATCGTGTCGAATGCCCAAATGCCGTACAGTATATAGCATCATGTCACGATCTACCGTGTCATATAGCATAATTGTCATAAGCTGCCAACTTAGCTAACGACGATTTGCCGCACGCTGAATCACACGCACCCTCCACTCTAACTGCACCCCCTCGTACCTCTCCCCACCCGCCTCCTTCTTCCACGCCGAGCGGGAGCCCAATCTGACCAACTTGCCACCGCGAAAAATAATTGAGAATTACTCGTTACACAATCACGCATGACCACACCGCCATCGCCAATGATCAGGTTGGCACGCGTTGGTGAACGCAAACGCACGAAGACCGGCTCGCACGCATGCCCGTTGGCCAGTTGTGTGTGCGCGAGTTTGTGTGTGTGTTTGCGTGCGTGCGTACGTGCGCGCGCGAGTGCACGTGTGTGTGTTTGTGTGCGCGAGTGCACGCGTGTATAAATGCCAACCAATTACTCTAAATCTCGGAACGTAAGAATATCGCGTCATCACCGAGAGACGACAACAACAGATGGTCGGGAATTGCACGCGGATGTGCAGCGCGTCAATAGGGGGGTTCACAGCGCATACCTGACGCTGCGCACGCAGCACCGGGCATGACGCAGTACGGCAAGTTTACTGCGATATGACGTAGGGAGATACGGAAGAAGCTGAGAGAGTGAGAGAGTGAGAGTGAGAGAGAGAAAGAGAGTGCGTGAGAGAGAGAGA
>NW_014577378.1:39731-42369 GCF_000485595.1 Priapulus caudatus
GGACTCGGACTCGGGGGGTGCGGACTCGGACTCGGACTCGGACTCGGGGGGTGCGGACTCGACTACAACACTGGAGTGTACATGTATTAGCACACCTGACGCATGCCGCAGGCGGGGCTAAGCGAGGCCAGGCCGGTATTACACTGGCTACTCATCTCGACCTGTCCTTCCTATTTCAATTTTGTTTTTTTGAGACAAAATGCGAAAACTTTAATTCCGCCACATTTTTCGGGTTGATGAGTGTTGATCACGCCATGCACGAAGAGTTGCTGGCTAGCAGCCGAGAATGCGCAGTGCACAAACGTAATAGTTAGCGGATTTCCCCACTAAATTGCGAGGATGGAGATGAATAATTTACAAGAGTACATAATAGAGATGTCTATGTATATAGACCTCTATTATGTACTCTTGATAATTTAACAGCACACGTGTATGCACGCACACACGCGCGCACGGATACGCACACGCACACCCACAAGCAAGCGCAAACGCATGCACGCATACACACAAGGAATCTGTCATTCATACAATTAAGGCTGACTAGTAACAACAATGAACACGTTGTAAATCAATGTTTTAATTATAATGCCACATTATGCATAAATATGTGTGTGTGAGTGCGGCTGCGCGTGTGTATTGTTTTTCAATAATGAGTTAATTCGAATTATATAATGTGACCCATGAAACATCACCAAACATGTTATTTTTACAATTACGACTTTACGCTTTTTTCGCGAAATTAAACAAACGGTACTTATTTGCGCCCAATTTTCCCGGTGACCAATTTTATCAGGTAATAGGGTCACCACTTTTCCTGTGAATATCATTTCTACAGTAGTAGGCCCTACGATAGATTCACGCACTAGATCCTCAGAATGCAGTCTGTATCTTGTACATGTGCACACGCCCACATGTATAAAGGCGAAGCATATATCTATACAAAATACGTAGTGCATACTGCATGCACGGCCAAACAGTCTCACCAATAGGATTTTTTTAAATCACGTACAAGAATATAGATGTAAGCGCGACCATACAGTCAATACTACGCACATGTATACATAACCATGCAGTCTATATAATTAATGTACATATCAATAAATGTAATAAATACATGTACAAATGTAATAAATGCACATATGAACGCAACGATAAAGTCTATACAATGTAGTATGTACATGTATGCATAGCCACATAATCTACGCAATCAAAAGTGCACACGCACGCACGCGCCACACACACACGCACACACGCACACGCACACGCACACGCACACACACACACACACATACACACTATATAATATCAAGAGCTAATAATACTTTAGGTATTATTATAGGCACCATAGCTCTTATAATCAGATAATCCTGGTAACTAACAATACACAGTGTGTTGTATGTTTAGGCATTTGACAATACACTGTGTATTGTTAGCGAGCTTTCAACAATACACTGTGTTTTGTTGAACACCTTCTAACAATACACTGTGTATTGTAGTAGGTACCTATGAGCTTGCAACAATACACTGTTTAGTGTTGAACACCTTCTAACAATACACTGTGTATTGTAGTAGGTACCTATGAGCTTTCAACAATACACTGTTTATTGTTGAACATCTTCTAAAAATACACTTATTTTTTTTAATTAGTTTACTTTTTGATTTGTAAACTTGAAATTGACATTTATTTAAATGAATTTATTGAAATTATTTGATTGATTTTATTGAATTTATTGAAAAATGAAAATTGAATTTAAATACAGACAGTTGTTAGGTAACCGTAGCTACAATACCAGTGTAATTGTTAGAAGGTGTTCACTGTTCAACAATGACCACACTGATGTTAGTTACCGAGGAGTTATGCTGATATAATAGGTACCATAAACAAGGTATTATTAGCTTCTTTGATAATATACTTGTGTGCGCAAACATAGAATGCTAAATAAATAACGAATCTATTTACTAACCAAAGTCTTAGATGGTTTCTCTACTCTCTTTCACCTATTATATGCGACAATTTACTGTAAATGTCGTCCAAAATGCTCATCTGCAACACACGCTGATCTGCACACTGACACAAAAATATAAAATAAAAATAAAAAATATATTTATTTATGTAAACTACATAATATTTAAAACTATATATTTCATTGTCAGTGTGGCAAGCAGCTAGCGTGCGCAGCCAGCGTGTGTTGCAAGAATAGCTCATTTGACGGCATTTACAGAAATTGTCGGCAATAATAGGGTGAAATAGAGAAACATTAAGATTTGTAAGTATATAGATTTCGTATTTATTTAGGGCATTTATATTTTATTGAACCTCCAAGTGCCGTGGTGTTCACAGGCCGAGGGAGACTCGTACTCTGTGCGCAGTACAGCGCACGAAGAGAACAGCAACAAGGGCATAATAGAACCTGCGACAGGACAAGTCTCCTCGTGGATCACAATGTCCTTTTCCGTAAGTCGTTCTCAGAGGGCCGATCAACGTCCGGCCTCCAGTAACCGGTAAGCAGCAGCCAGCAGTAGCCGGCAGACGGCAATACTCAATATTTTCAGCTGTTTTTTATATCGGCCACGTACGCTGTTTTTTGGCCCCCTTCTCTCTCTCTCTCCCTCGCAGAAAAACCGTAAGCTAATATGC
>NW_014577378.1:42379-44107 GCF_000485595.1 Priapulus caudatus
TTCACAGCCACGTACTCTGTGCGCGTACGCGCACGAGAGACAGCACAAGGCATATAGACGCGAACAGGAGCATCTCCTCGTGGATCACATGTCCTTTTCCTAGTCGTTCTCGGCCGATCACGTCCCCTCCAGTAACCGGTACAGCAGCAGCAGTAGCGGCAGCGGTAGCGGCAATACTAATATTTCAGCTGTTTTTTATCGCCGCCACGTACGCTGTTTTTTGGCCCCCTTCTCGCTCTCTCTCCCTCGCAGAAAAACCGTAAGCTAATATGCTCGTCGGGACAGTGTTTAGGAGACGGAATGTGCGAAGCCCTGTGCGGCTTCAGTAAACGAGCACGCCAGTATAAGCAAATAACATCTTCCTCCTTCTGCCAATAACGAAATTAATATTTTCGAGTTTACTACGCGTCGCGCCGTTGTAATATCCGCAGACGTTATATTTGCATTTCTATAGTTTCTTCTCTCGCGCGTTTATCCGCTCATATTGCAAGCATGTAGATTGTGTCATCTTCTTCCACCCATCTCCGCACGTGGCCCTATCGTAACTTCCCACCATGCATCCATCCACGACATCCTTTCTACTTAAGCCAGCTTAACCCGTAGTACACACGCGTCTTCTTGCATGCAGCCCTATATATCGTAACCTCTTGCCCACGACTCCAGCACTGACACCCTTCAAACGTTAAACCAGTTCCCCATCATCTGTCACCCACCTCCGCCTGCAACCCTACCATGACCACCCAACCCGAGCCACATCCACTCGCATCTGCCCTTGATATACTCGTAACGCTCTTTCCTAAACCGTGTTATATCCACGTCCCTCTTTGCATGCAGTCCAATCGTAAGACACTGCTCACGGTTAACCCAGCATCCAACCTTGACACTCCCGCAAACCATAAACCTTTACCCGCTATCACACACGAGCCTCTTCGCATGCAGCCCTATCGTGAGCACTGCCCACGTCTAACCTACATCTATCGCCCGCGTCCTCCCGATGTTACACCCTTACCCCGTTAGTGCTCACGCCTCGCATACACCGACGCGAGCTTCCTTCACCGACCAGCGTGTAAACTCACGGCTTCTCTCCGAACCGCGCCATAATAAAAACAACAGAGAAAAAACACGGGAATGAGGAGCGAGCGAAGATGGAGGGAAGGTGAGAGAGCAGGCGGGGCGGGCGGAGGAGGGAGGATGGTGGAGCCAGCAGCCGGGGGTGAGTAGGGAAGGAAACAGATGCCCGGGGTAACGCGACACGGCGTACGGGGCCGGCGCGGGCATGTGCGTGCGCTGCCTGCCGCAGCCATCGCCGGCCGCCTGCGCTACGTAACAGCACCCGCGCAGCTGCTTCTCGTTTGAGCCGCTAGCTAGCTGGCTGTTGCTGTTGCTGCCGCTGCTGTTGCTGCCGCTGCTGTTGCTGTTGCTGTTGCTACCGCTGCTGTTGCTGTTGCTGCCGCTGCTGTTGCTGCCGCTGCTGTTGCTGTTGCTGCTGCTGCTGCTGTTGCCGCTGCTGCTGCTGCTGCGGCATCAGCATCACCGCGTCAGCTTTATACAGAGTCAGAGAGAGAGAGAGAGAGAGAGAGAGAGAGAGAGAAGAGAGAGAGAGAGAGAGAGAGACGCGCGCGACGACGAGACGTACGCCCTCCTCCGTCGACGACACAGTGGTCGCGGACGGAACGGGTCCGTCGGACGGAGGGAGACGGTCCGGGGCCGACCGGTAACGGTACGGTA
>NW_014577378.1:44319-49108 GCF_000485595.1 Priapulus caudatus
CTGTCTTTTGCTGTTGCGGCCGCTGCTGTTGCTGCCGCTGCTGTTGCTGTTGCTGCCGCTGCTGTTGCTGTTGCTGTTGCTGCCGCTGCTGTTGCTGTTGCTGCCGCTGCTGTTGCTGTTGCTGCTGCTGCTGCTGTTGCCGCTGCTGCTGCTGCTGCGGCATCAGCACCACCGCGTCAGCTTTGTACAGAGTCAGAGAGAGAGAGAGAGAGAGAGAGAGAGAAAGAGAGAGAGAGAGAGAGAGAGAGCGCGCGCACGAGAGTAGCCTCCTCCTCACGGCACATGTGCGCAAGGGGCCTGGCAGGGAGATCGGGCGCCGGAATCTGGGAACGATGGCACTGATCATCAACTCTCTTCTAGACAACTGTGTCCCACCCTCTCGGTCCCATATTCTCTCCCTTGCTCTATCTATCCCTCCCTTTTCTCTCTCTCTAACGCGCACCCTCATTCTCGCCCTCTCTCTTTCTCCCTCCATCTCTCCCCTCTTTCACCCGCTTAGTTCTAATCTCTAACCTCTCTCCCTCCGTTCCCTCGTCTCTCTTTCACACCCTCTGTCCCATATTCCCTCCTTCCCTCTTCCCCTCCCTTATCGGTCCACAGCACTTACATGGCATTCTCAGCTCGCCAACGAGAATTTCAACGAGTGGTCACGATTTTCCGTTCCATTCGATTATAATTCAAAACTGCGGAAGAAGAATTCAATCTCGTGAATATAGAATTGTTCGTTTACGTCTTACGGTCTATTTTCGCTTCATCGGCTATTTTCGTCGCATAATACAATCAACGCACAGCACCTACAGAGGTGCAATGATCAGTAGACGTGTACACACATATCCTTCTTCAACACGAACATCAAAATATCGAGATCGCATAGAAAAAAAACCTCGGTAGATACTTGAAAGATTTAATTCAACGCTTTCATTGTTCTGAAACATTGCCTTCTATTCCAGGAAGTACACCTTATAGGAGTAGGAGCAGGCGTCTGCAAGACCGACGAAGCATTGCAGAAATTCAATTGTTAGTCTGCTGCAGAAATGACTAGGTGCATGAAAGTACAAACATACTCACGCGCGCGCACACAAGAGGGAGTAAGATAGAGAGAGATACAGGAAGGAATACGAAGGTTACCGGGGAAGAGAGAGAAATAGGAAGAGCAAGAGAGCGAGAGAGCGAGAGAGCAAGAGAGAGAGAGAGAGAAAGAGAGAGAGAGTGTGAGAAAAAAAGAAAAGAAAGAAAGCGCGATATAGAGATTGAGAGGGAGAGGAAGGAAGAGAGACACAAAGAGAGAGAGAGAGAGAGAGAGAGAGAGAGAGAGAGAGAGAAAGAGAGAGAGCGCGAGAATAGACACACACACGCGCGCGCGCGCGCACGCACGCACGCACGCACGCACACACACAGAGGGGAAGAGGGAGAGAGAGAGAGAGCGATAAAGAGGGGGAGAAAGACCGAGAGAGTGTGTGAGAGAGCATGAGAGTGAGAAAGCGCGATGAAGACAGCCACAGGAGAGGGTGGGTGAGCGCGTGGGCGCTCTAGAGAGAGAGACAGTATGATAAGAGTCTGAGAATTTAAAGCGAGAAAGCACGCGGTGATAGTGACTCGTCATGTAAGTTGTAACACGAAGATCGGCTTGCTGTGGCGCTCTCTGCGCTTCTCGCGTGCTGGTGAAAGCATTGTGTTAAAAGCCAGAGCGCACGCAGGGACGATGAGCGCTGCATACACACAACACGAGTGTTGTCTGTAGGCGGCGCTAAGAAGCAGAGCAGTGGGGTCAGGACTGGCATAACCTCGATCATTTAGTGCGGAATAAATCAGCACTTCGTCACTCAGCGCACCACATGTGCAGAGACATTACATAACTGTCATGACTAATGTGCAAGTAAGCCCTACTCCTCAATGATCAACTCACCGCCAGACACAAACTCGCACGCACGCAGGCCCGCACACACAGGCAGGCAGGCACGCACACGTACACGCACAGACAAACACTCGCACTTACAGACGCACACACATACAACCCATAACCACAGAAGCAGCAGCAGAAACAACAACAGCGACGACGACGACGACGACGACGACGACGACGACGACGACGACAACGAAAATAACGCTATACTGTTCAATTTCATGACGGCGTGAAACAAAATTTAAAATGCCTCCTCTCCCCCTCCCCTTCCCCGGATAAACTTCGCAGGTCTCTCGGACTCGCAATGACGGCACACGAGCGCCGCATATTAATGAAGCCGGTTCCATGTGCCGCCCGCCGCGACAAATTGGCACGCACGCTCGCACACCCACACGCACTTCACTTATTTCCACGGCACTAGGTGCAATACACGTAATATCAAGACACGGCATCGTCGGGGCTTCACAATTAACACGTCACCTTACCCACTGGACCTTCAGGAAACGATGCGCGGCATCTGCTTAATTAGGCTTAATACACCTACGGCGAAACATTTCTCCGTGAACTTTTAACCATCACCATGACTCTATCATCCTAACAAGCTCTTGCTTCAGGCGAGTTTCGTTGACACTCTCGACACGACTCGTTCTCGTTCGCCCGAGTTTAATCCTCAACTTGCAGGACTTGTTAGGATTTCGACGACTGCATTAACGTTTTCGCACGTGCCCACCGCACCTCTGAGAACCCATAGGTAGAGGGAGCATGCAGAAAAACTATACAGGTAGCAGGCGCCGCGGCAGAAACCCCCTGGTAGAAGGTGCCACTAAGAAGACACGCCACACAGACGCCTGCGTGGGCGGCAACATTCTACGACCTTTCTGCACATTTCACATCGCAACAGCGAACGTGATGATCCACTGGTGCGCGCATTCGTACCTGTCTGTTTCGCTCGTCCCCGATGCGGGAGATCTGTATTTTCTTCCTCCCCATGCCTCGTCTTGCCAGCGTTGGTGGATGTATGGCGAATAAGGCTCGTCCGTCACCGATGCGCCAGAGGTCAGGCTCACAAGTTGTTTACGTGTTGGCCCCTCGGTGCTGCAAAAGAAAATACACGGGCGCGTTGAGACGCAAGCAAACAATCTCTCTCTCTCTCTCTCTCTCTCCCTCTCGTTCTTTATCGCCATATGTTGGCTGCAGCGGCGGCCGATAGGCCCCTGCCGCACTAGTGTTCACAGCCGCGAAACTTAGCCTGCTTCTTCCACTCCCCCTCCACTGCGCGCGCGCACACTCGCTCACTCTCTCTTTCCAGCTTTCTACCTTTCTTCTTATTTTCGTTTCTCTCTCTCTCTGTCTCACCTTCTCTTTTTACTCTCTCATGCTTCCTTTCTTTCTATCTCTCTGCTTTCTCTTTTTCTCCCTCACCCTCTCTCACTTTCGCTCTCTTTCTCGCTCACATAAGTATCACACACAGCCTTCTCTAACCGACCCACCAAAAAATACTCCAAAAGTTCATTCGTGTCCCGTTTAAAAACTTACGTTCACCAATACACGGTAACAAGTACACGGTAGCGGTGGTGTGGGAGGGTGGGGGAAGGGGCGGGTGGAGGGGCGGGTGGAGGGGACTCTAATAGCAAAAGCAGTTCAGTCCTTTGTTAACAGTCAACAAATCCATGTCTAACCCTCCTCTTGAGGGTCAAAAGGTTAAAAGACACTTACTCTTCGCACGTCAGCGGAAAGTAGATTTCATGGTCCTTTCAATAAAGTGATAAAAATGGTAGGTCAGCGCTAAAACAAAAAAGTTTTGCACTCGGTCCGTTAGACCATATGTCCTCAGAAAATGTGATATCTGACCTTTCCCCCACTGCCCTTTGATCTGTGACCTCCAATTTCGCGCTGGTGATGGGTTTCCTTCCCATCACACTATACATCGAATATTAAGAGCGTAGGTCGAGCCGTTGAGATTTGTGCCGCAATTCCATATTTCCTCCTGTACCTTAAGTTAAGGGGGAAATATTCCCCCGCCATTGACACATCTCGACCTTTGACCCTTGACACCCAAATTCGACATCCCGAGTCCTTTTCGTCGAGCGGTTAAGATTTGTGCACAACTATTGACGGACGGACGGACGGGCGAACAATCATGCGATTCTACAAGGTGCATCTGACTGTGCAGCTGAGCTAAAAACGCAGTATGTTCAATAACACCTCTTCTCTCATCCGTTCGATGCATACGCGCAATCAAACGCTCGCAAATTAAATTATAATATCGCGGCAATCCACGTCAGACGCATAACACCCCCCCCCAAACTTCCCGTGCACGCACATTCAGCTAGCGTTGTCGGGAAAACCATTCAACGCTATCACTGTGCGATTGTCAATATAGACTCTAGATGCTTAGGATGTCACAACGTTTGCACAAAAACGTGTTCTACGATGTTTCGGATTTTTTTTCACTTGGCATTAGAGACTTCATAATACTAGTTCAAATCGCCTCCAAACTCCGTACCAACAAATTCATACCCAAAATACAGACTTGCACGGACACGCGCGTGCACACCCGTGTTTAGCTAGTCATCACTACACACTGCAGCATCTACACCTGCTTCTCTGGGGACGGCTTCATGTGCTGCTAGTATACAGGCGCTTTTCCCGTGAGTACTTACAACGCGTACAGCACATGCAATACGGTGAGCGATAGAGCGACGGACTATGCATCTCAGCAACTGACAGCCGCATGTTTGATGAGAGAGAGAGAGAGAAAGAGAGAGAGAGAGAGAGAGAGAGAGAGAGAGAGAGACGAGAGAGAGAGAGAGAGAGAGAGAGAGAGAGAGAGAGAGAGAGAGAGAGAGAGAGAGAGAGAGAGAAACAGAGACAACAGGTATCGCG
>NW_014577378.1:49712-52692 GCF_000485595.1 Priapulus caudatus
CTCTCTCTCTCTCTCTCTCTCTCTCTCTCTCTCTCTCTCTCTCTCTCTCTCTCTCTCTCTCCTCCTCTCTCTCTCCTCTCTCTCTCTCTCTCTCTCCTCTCTCTCCTCTCTCCTCTCTCTCTCTCTCTCTCTCTCTCTCTCTCTCTCTCTCTCTCTCTCTCTCTCTCTCTCTCTCTCTCTCTTGCGCTCTCTCTCTCTCTCTCCAGTGTGTTTCTGCGTAATTGATGACGTTGCCCAGTAGGTAGCGGGAAAACAAAGCAGTCGTTTGCGACCAGCTACAGCAGCATTAATGCTCTTCTCTTTCTGACAAGACTCGCTAACTGCGCGCTCTCTCTCTCTTTCTTTCTTCGGAGACGCCGCCGATGCGCAACAAAGAACTAGCATCGGGTTTTTAACGACGGGACGCTCTGGTCGATTACGCACACCGTGACAAAAGGAAAACATGCGGACCATGTGTGGCCAACGCCGGCTGTGGTCACCGAAAAGCGAACAAGCAGACCGAGTGTAGAAGTCACCTCACCGAGAAGATGCGCACGTATACAATGCGTTAACGCCTATCTGGGAAGCTTTATGGCCAGAGCGACTTGACATTTGCGTGGGATGCGGAGCTACGCCAAAGCCGCGAGGAGGCAGGCAGGAAGCTGTAAATCGTAGGAGGGTGAAGGGGCCGCTTCAAGCTACGGCCGATGCTGGCAGACAGAAGGCAGCGCTCTTCGACGCCTGCGTGCCAACTAGTACTGTTGGTGATGGCGGTGCTACTGCTGCTGCTAGTCGTGGTGGTGTTGCTACTGCTGCTCTGCTGCTGATGGTAGTGTTGCTGCTGCTGCTGCTGCTGTTGCTGATGGCGGTGCTGCTGTTGTTGTTGTTACTGCCCAATACTACTGCTGCCCACCATGATCTCTCCAGCTGGCCTACATTGGCCACACCGCGCACACGCCCGCCCGTACACAAACCCGGAGCAGTGGCCAGGCCAAGGTCTCCATCGAGCCGGCACTGCTGTACGCGCCAGCTCTAGGTCATATTCTCAACACGCACTCACGCGCTCGCGAACACGCTAACAGCCATTTTCTTTAAAGCTCGGTCGAAGCGCATGCTGCCTCCTCCCCCTCCATCTTCTCTCTCTCTCTCTCTCTCTCACGCTCTTTCCCTGACACACACCCCTATATACACACAGACGCACCAACACGCACGCACGCATACAAAGCCATAGATGCGACAACCGTTCATAGGCGACCGAGCATTTCGTCCCACGCCTACAGGCAACAAGAGCTACCATAATATTCTTTTCTCCACACTAAACACATGAAATCTCTCATGACAGGCAGCTTCCGACATCTAACACACAAAAATCCCATGACATTTACTTCTCTATATTTAACACAGAAAATGTCTGACGATATATAGCTTCCTAGATTCAACACGGTGAATCTCTCAAGATGTTCAGCATCCCAGATTCAACACAAAGGATTTCTACGACCCTATTTCTCCCTTGATACGAGCGTTCCCGATGATGTGGGGCATAGATGGATGGCCACGAGGCGAAAGTTTATCCGGGAGCGCAGGCGCGTAGAACAGCAGCTGTGTCAGAGATAGGGAGACGTGTGATTGCGAGGATGGGGGGGGGGGTGAACATCACAACGCCACTAACTGTTCCTCGCAAATGTATACATCAAATCTTATCTCATCCCAGTTCCCAGCGCTGATAACTAGCAGCAGCAGTAGCAGTAGCAGCAGTAGCAGTAGCAGTAGTAGCAGTAGTAGCAGTAGTAGCAGTAGTAGCAGTAGCAGCAGTAGTAGTAGTAGCAGCAGCAGAAGTAGTAGTAGTAGTAGTAGCAGTAGCAGCAGTAGTAGTAGTAGCAGCCGCAGCAGCAGTAGTAGTAGTAGTAGTAGCAGTAGCAGTAGCAGTAGCAGTAGCAGTAGCAGTAGCAGTAGCAGTAGCAGTAGCAGTAGCAGTAGCAAGGGCCCCGGACACACTAGGCGATGAAATCGGGCGACAAAATCGGGCGACAAAATCGGGCGACAAAATCGCCCGATAATATCAAAACGTTTTGATCTATGCGATGAAATCGGGCGATGAAATCGGCGGCGATTGAGTGGACACACTAGGCGATTTCAGGGCGATTTCATCGCCAGATTTCATCGCCTAGTGTGTCCGGCCCTTAAGACACTGCATTGTTTGCTGTAGCTGTGTAGCCTAGAGTAAGGAATACTGGTCCGCCGAACAAGTATATCCGTGCTCGCACGACGATGGCTGCGTCGTGATCCTTTCCAACTATCAATCCATTTCGTCCGTCCGTCCGTCCGTCCGTCCGTCCGTCCGTCCGTCCGTCCGTACATCCATCCATCCATCCATCCATCCGTCCATACTGTTCACCTGGCTGGCCTGTCATCACCCATGCTTATCTGTTACCCCCCACCTGCGCGTTTGCCTACTCTTATTTTCGTCTTTCTGTCGACGTTTGCTGCGCGTGGATATATATATATATATATATATACCCGATATCACCATGGAAATGAAAGCTTCCACATTGTTTGATCTGATAGTAAAAAATATGACCATCCATCTTCCCGTCTGCATCACTACTGCAACTGCTATTACTATTATTGCTGCTACTGCTACTGCTACTGATACTGCTACTGCTACTGCTACTGCTACTGCTACTGCTACTGCTACTGCTACTGCTACTACTACTGCTGCTGCTGCTGATACTGCTACCGGCGATAACATCGCCCGATTGTACAATTCATCAGCCAATCAGAGTTGTTCAATGATACTGTACTTGTTCATACGTAATAGCGATGTTTCATGTTTAGTATGTCATGTCATGTAATAGCGATGCACGCACGCACGTACGCATGTGTACGTGCACACGCACGCACACACTCATGCATGCACTTGTACGTGCACACGCACGCACGTGTACGTGCACACGCACGCACGCACGTCTACGTGCACATGCATGCACGCACGCACGCACGC
>NW_014577378.1:53512-64523 GCF_000485595.1 Priapulus caudatus
CACACACACACACACACACACACACACACACAAACACACGTTCCAGACTTCTTTTGCCTAACGTTTACACCTCGTGGACGGGTCTTGTTGCAAGTACCCTAGACGGTAGAAATTAGGATTACGTCCACACTAGGATTTTCTGAGACAGAAGACACGTAAAAAATAAATACAGAAGGAAAATGATGCCTGCGACTCATGGTCAGTCGTCAACAAAATCACTTCAATTTCAATTTCTGTTATACGGAGTGTTAAATGATCTAAAACCTGTTATTTGTCTGACGGGCCTATAATAAGACATAAAATATATCATTACATATTTAACAAGACGCTCTGAGCAAACGCACCGCAAATCATAAGATACGTAATAATCAGAAAAAAAAATCTGAGTGCTTAACAATAACAGACATCCGCACTACCATGCAGGTATATTATCACCACGAGACTGCACCCTTAGTTTTCATCGTTCTTAGCCCCTAAATTCCATGTAATTCAGAAGCTTTCCTCATCGGCTAGTTTATTATTAGTGAGTGGTTAGTATATTGGTAGGCTACTCCGCCGATGTCTAGAATAAACCGTACCGTAGATAAATTATATTAGCTAGAATAACGTCTGCTACACAGCCATTCGCCCTATATTACGCAATGTGGTTTTGGTGTCATTTCTTGAGAAAAGAATGCGTCCTACAAGCTACGAAATACGGTATGAATTGGAATTCGATACGCCGTTCACGCATACTACGGTCACGTAGCCTAGTGCAATCATAAAAATAATATTTGCGAGCCGTGTAGGCACGTACGTACGTATACGGACGAACGGGCGGATCTCGCGAAACAAACAGCCAGCAGCACAGCTCTGCGATGACTGTGTGTCCAGACAGCGGTCCGCGCACACACCAGTTACACCGCGGCTATATAATAACATAACTTAACGACAGTGCGGTAGCAGCAGCAGCGACAGAGATATATGCATGGGTGAGAGGGTGAGGTGAAAAAATAAAGCACAAGAGAACCACCACCCACCCATCCATCCATACATCTGTATCAACATTCTCTCTCCGCTCCCTCTGCCATCTACTTCGCGTACAAGTGCTACTGCTCACAGCGTGCGGCACGCTCAACCCTTTATACACGCGCGTGTCATACTCAGCTTGCACCGCCTCCGCACTACGTCACTCGTTATTCGACCATCTGACAAGTTCGGTCATGGCTCAAGCAAACACGCACGCACAGACACGCGCACGCACACGCACACGCACACACACACTGGCGCACGAGTGGTAATCATGCGTTCAAACTCTAGCCGCCCGAACAGCAACTACATATACATATATATATAGACCTACATAGAGCGAACATTCTACGGCCAACCTCACGTACGAATTAGTTACGGAAATTCTCCTGTGTGGAATTCATCAATTACGCCGAGTAAACTCGAGATATGAAACGTACATTCGCCTTTACATTTTTTTTTATTTGGTAAATTATGACCCCTGTAAACCCGGAATGCGGAAATTTTCCCATACGGAATACTTTTTTAATTATAACCACACGAATTTCGGGATACGTAACGTACATTCGCACTTACGATATTTTTTAAAGAGATGAGCAGGATATTATTAACTATCACCAAACAGACAGGGACGCCAGCGACGCCAGCGACCCATCTCCAACACGATGGTGGTGTGGACATCATGAACCTTTATCCGTTTCACATTTAATTACAGACGGCGAACGAAATTTCCAGGGTTTTTTCATGAACGTCATAACTTTTCTTCTTCGTTTGCGAGGAAGAAAGCGGAGATGGGATTGGATTAGTTTGCTGTTACTGGTTCAGCCGTATCTTTCACGTGCGTATATGCGCGTGCGTAGCTGTGCACGTAGAAACAAAGCACCGCGTGTAAATGCCATACTTATACAAGTTTGTGGCTCGTTCTACTTCTTTCTCTTTCTCGTTCTTTCTTTCTGCGCGCGTGTGTGCGTGCGTCCGTGTGTGTGTGGGCGCACGTGCGTAAGTGTATCGATTCTTTAAAAGTGATCGTTGGTGTGTCGCTACCTGTGATCCCCCCAGTATAACCGCTGCGTATGCTTCACCTACAGCTACCTGGAAGCGTCGTGTCTCTCGCCCCTCCCTCTCTCTCTTTCGCGCCCTCTATCTCCATAAGTAAACAGCAGAGGTGGATAACTAGAGGAAGAAGCTAAAGTACCCTCGCGCGCAAAAGCTCGGCGAAATAATTTACGTCATTTCCGGTCAACATTGTGCTAACTAGTGGTTAGACCTCGTACACTGTCCACTGAAGGCTGTGAGTTCAAACCCCGGCCGGGGCAGTGAATTTTCTCATGGTGTAAAAACCTGGCTCTCAACAAAAGCTAGGTCACACCCCATGGCTAGCTATAGCCCTGCGCTATTATCCACGTAACCGTGGACTACGCAGTAAAACTATCGAGATCGAGATCGAGATCCAGTTCTGTTCTTGTCAACCCGGCAGCGGTTCTGGCAATCAAGCAACAAGATTTCTCTGCGGCCGTCTCAGCTAAGCTGTGCCGTCGATCAACAGGACTTCTTGCCAAGGGACGTTATCCTGCGCCATGTAGCGTCGTCATCGTAGGCGTAGCCTCGCTGTTTAATATATATTCTGTGTAATGCCCGTCTCGGGCTCTCCCTAGGCAATTATTATTATTGTAAACTAGTAGCTGCAATACCAGCAACGCATACTACATACGCAACATACGCTACATATGCAACAAGCATTTAATATGTATGAGTTCACCACGGCGTTCTTGGTGCGTGTACGTAGGAGCCAGCCGCGGGCGAGAAAAAAAGTCACGGACAATGGACGCGCACGAACGCTGCGAGCTGAATGCTAATTAGTAACAATAGTTCGCGTGTAAACACGAACTAAGGCAGGCGAAGGCGCTAAGCAGGGAACTGGTTGTTGCGTGGGCAGTGTAGCAGCAGAGGCAGTAGAAGCAGCGGCGGCGCACCGGCAAGCAGCCGCTGCACACGACGAAGACAACAAGTCGACGTGCGCGCGTTTGCCCCTGTGGCAGAGCGAGGGTCTATAGTTCTAGAATCTAGAGCTATCTTCCCCCTGCCAGTTCGCCATGAGTTACTACGTATTCAAGCGCACCCCCCGCGCTAACGAAAACAGCGATGGTGCGAACAAGGTCAGAAGTACGTATGCACCACCTATGGGGGAAGGAGGGAGGGGATGAGGATGGAGACACGTAGGGTTGGTCTCCAGCCTCTGATGCAAGCTGTAAATGTACAGTTAAGGTTATGCATCAGGAAACAGCAGAGGGACACGAGATCCCGTCGCAGTTCGTCTACCAGCTGCAACAACCAATCACACACACGCACGCACGCACGCACGCACGCACGCACACCACACACACCACACACACACACAACACACACACACACACACACAAACCACACGTTCCAGGACTTCGTTTGGCCTAACGTTTACACCTCGTGCGACGCGCGTCTTGTTGCAAGTTACCCTAGACGCGTAGAAATTAGGATTACGTCCCGACTAGGATGTTCTGAGACAGAAGACACGTAAAAAATACAATACAGAAGGAAAATTGATGCCCTGCGACTCATGGGTCAGTCGTCAAACAAAAGTCACTTCAATTTCAATTTCGGTTATACGGCAAGTGGTAAATGATCTAAAGAATCCTGATTATTTGCTCTGACGGGCCTAATAATAAGACAAAAATATATCATTACATATTTAACAATGACGCTCTGAGCAACAATCAACGCCAACCCCCGGGACCCCAAATCATAAGATGACGTAATAATACCCAGAAAAAAAAAAAATCTGAGGTGCTTGAACAATAACCAGGACAATCGCGCAACTACCAATGCTAGTATATTATCCCAGCCACCGAGACTGCACCCCCTTAGTTTTCATCGTATCTTGACCCCCGCTAAATTCCAGCTTAATTCAGAAGCGTTTCCTCTCGGCGCTAGTTTCATCATATTAGCGGTTCGTGTTAGTATATGGTAGCGCTACTCGCCGATTTCTAGAATAAACCGTACCGGTAGATTAAAATGTATATTAGCATAGAATAACTCTCTTACACAGCTCATTCCCTATAGTAGCAATGTGGGGTTTTAGCGTGTCATTTCTCGGAGGAAAAAGGAATGCGTCCTACAACGCTAGGAAATAGGTATGAATTGGCATATCGATACGGCTTCACGATATAGGGCTCACGTAGCCTAAGTGCAATCATAAAAATAGGAGTGATCTTGCCGAGCCCCGTAGGCACGTTAGCGTACGGATATACGACGAACGGAGCGGAGTCTCGACAACACAAACAGCCAGCACAATCAGGCTCTGCGAATCCGAGGCACTGAAAGTGTGGTCCAGTACCAGCGAGGTTCCGCCGCACACACAGGTGTACACCGCGGCATATAATAACATAAACTTAAACGACAGTGCCCGTAGCAGCAGCAGCCGACAGAGATAGTACTGCCAGTCGACGTGAGGAGGGCGTCTGAGTGAAAAAATAAAGCCACAAGAGAACGAGGAGCAGAAGAGAGAGACCGCACGAGAGAGAGTCAGGGGAAGAGAGACGAGAAAGAGAGAGAGAGAGTACCAGAGAGAAAGAACAGAGAGAAAACAAGAGGAGAGAGAGAGAGAGAGAGAGGGGAGAGGAGAAGATAAAGCCTGGAGCAGAGAGAGAGAGACGATGAGCCGCCCGCGAAGAGAGAGAGACAAGAGCGAGACGATGGAAGACGAGAGAGAGAGAGATAGAGAGAGCTGCCGCAGGTATGCGTGTACATGCGATAGTAATATGGCGAAGAATCGAATAACAATCAGCAACGACTAAGTACAAGTCCGCTTTATATCAATGCAGGCCTTGTCCCTCCACACCACGCGACATCGCGACGTTATAACCAACAACTCCAGCACGCACGTACGCACGCACGTATCGCGTGTTGGCCCTGTCAATCCTTCCGTCGCCTCTTCCATCTGTCCAGAAGTGTAGGCATCGGCCGCGAAACACGCACAAATATCCTCCTTGCATCGCGAAGCACATCTGCTTTTATCTCAAGCTTTGCTCGATCTCCGCCCGCACGACTATTTCTCGCTCACACACACTCTCTCTCTCTCTCCCTGACAAATTCGCATCAAACCGACATAAACAACACAGCCGAGCCACAGGCAACGGCAACACTGCGGCGCGACGAGACGAGAGGCGGATGAGGAGGAGGAGGAGAAGGAGAGTGACTCACTAATATTAACTCACCGCAAAAGTTGACCGCAACCGCTTCCCCAAATATATCCAGCTTTCTAAAATAGGTACGCACAGTTATCCCGGGATGAGGCGCGTGTGTGTGCGAGCGCGTGTGAGTGGCGTGTGTACAATAAAGTCATGCCCCGGCTTTGCCAATCGCTGCTGCTGCTAGCTCGAGTGTGTACGTCGATGGTCGGGAGGGCCCCGCTCTGCTCATGCTCCGTCAGCTGTGACATCGCACACACATACACACAAGCGGGCGCGTGATGTCATCATGATGTCACAATCCTGCTCCAGCGAACGGATAGTACGCGTGCACACAACAGCGGCAGCTCGCAAGAGAAGCACTCGCGGCTGCTCACACTCCACTACTCCGCCGAATTAGTACGCGTGTGTTCGTGCATGTGAGCGCGCGTGCGCACATTTATGCGTACGTGCGTGTATTTATGCGTGCGTACTTGCGTGCTTCGATTGGAGGGTAGTAGAGTCTCAGGCTCTCAGCTCTACTCCGGTGAAACTGTGCGTACGTGCATCAGTGTGAGCGCGCGCGCTTCGCTGTATCACATATCTCGTCCGTTGAAATAGTACGGGCGTGCGTGTGTGCTTGCGTGCGTGTGTGATTCGATTGCAGGGGAGTAAGAGTGAGACAGTGACGAAACGGTGTTGAAAAACGGAGAGGCAAGGAAGGTAGTTAATACATAATTTAGTGAGCCGAAAGAGAGACCCTGATGAATTATAACTAACGACGACCGATCAATGCTTTACTCCGCGACCAAAATTTATTAAGCGCCACGAAACGCGTCCAAGAAGGTAAATAAATACCTAGTTGCCTCTCAACATCGCAAACAATTTAAAAAAAACTATACACGCACACGACTACGCAGCACGACAAGTGTTCCTTCGCGCTATCAGGAATGTATTAAAATGTCATTGGGAACGTGCTTGTTACAAGCAAAATCTCAAGCGAAGGATTGCGTGATGTAACTTAATTATAATAATGATAATTCCAACGATATTAACATATGTTATTGTACATAGAAGCGTGCTCACACACGCAGGCACACGAACACAGTACCTACAGCAAGGTTATTCCTCTAGGAAGAAACTCTGCTTCGAGAAAAATCACAAAGGAATGTGCTAATCCTGAAGCAAATGGAGAAATCTGTGCCGTAGCTGTAGCCGTAGACCCGCAATAGTGCGTTGTAAGATTGTTTCATCATAGCTTTCGGTAGATGACTATATGCCGCAAAGCTTGTGTATATTCGCCCTCTTCCCTTTCTCTCTTTCGTTCTTTTCGTCGTCCGTCCAGCGTTCCTCGTGTTATGTGGTGTTTGAACACCCACACACACACCACAGCGGCTCACACACACAACAAACACGACACACACACAACACACGACACACAAGCCAAAACACACACACACACACACACACCACGAAACACCCACACACACACAACAGCAATGCACAACACAAGACACGCAACACACACATACACACACACAAGAACACTATGTTCTACACACACTGGTGCACACACACACAACCACACCACACACACACACACAACACACCGTCAAAGCATGCNTATGTGGGTGTGTGTGCGCGCACGTGCTCGTGCTTGCGTGCGTTCATGTGTATGTGCGTGTTCATGTGTGTGTGTGTGTGTGTGTGCATGCGTTCGTGTGTGTGTATGTGTGTGTGTGTGTGTGTGTGTGTGCGTGCGTGCATGCATCCATGATCCACATGTTTAGGTGTGGTAATGCAGGGTGCGAAATTAACGAGAGTCCGGACACCGGAGTCAAATATACTCCCTGATTTACTATCGGACTCCCTGATTTGACTTATTCAGGAGTCCGTGTCCGCTGGACTCCCGTGTTCAAAAGTTAATTTCTACCCCTGTGATGGTAGTACATGTATATCGCTGAGCAAATCTGATCACAACCTCTGGAGCATTAAGAGAAACCCAAGACATACATCATCACACAGTCAAAGGAATTCACAGTTGCAGGATTAGCTGTACTCTTTCCAGCCCAATGCCTTATATATTCTGATTAGGAGAAATTTTTGCACCTTCTGGCCCTCACCTTTTGCAACTCATGAATGAGAAAGTGAAGAGAATTTTTTTATATATCAATTAAAGAATTAATTTATATAAAACATTCACCTTTTTAGCATCACACTTCGTTGTTAATTCTCCTTGAACCCATGCAGTGAATAAAGAAATTACCATCGATTAAAGCTAAATAATTATGTATTGATAAGCTTTGGATTTGAAATAGACTACGGAGTCACTCCGGATCAAATTAAAATGGAATGGTAAGGTCATGGTAAGCCCACACATACATATATATGTCACAACTTAAGAATCTAACCAGTTGAAATAGTCATTCTCTATAAACCGACAACCCCGACAACAGATTTAAGCATTGCTCGAAATAAGCGTTGTCCGGTTGTCCGAGACAACCAGAATTTGCGCCGGACAACCTAACCAGTCTGAGACATTGTCCGGTGGACAACCAAGAAAAATGTGACGAAAAACGCACTTAATTTATATTTTTCTGACCGCGAATTGAATTTCTTTCGGCTGTCGATCGGCCTGCATTGCGTCGATAGCTAGTGTTGTTTCGCGGCTTCTCATTGGTCAGCAATGCCGTGTAATATGGGTGCTTTGGCCAATAAGTATACGTATCACAACTCACGTTCGTAGCGACAACAAATTTGACTGTGTGGACAAGTTTTATCGGCGAGTAAACAGCCTAGGTAACTAATTATCGATCACTACACACGCTTTTTCTGAAGAGACAAATGACTTGTTGCTGGTAGATTTGTTGTGGCAGTGATGTAATCGAATCTGCCTGAGAGGTAAACATTAAGTATGAGTGAATACCCTGAAACCCGATGTCTTGCATTTTTATAAACCAAAATTGTTTTGCTAATGCCAATGTCAAGACTCATGCAAAAGAAGATTAACTAGTCATGATGACCGTCCTGATGCATGCAAAGTATTAAGTTTACAGGTTGAAATAAAATAAATTTAAAGATATCACTCCTACAGTATGTTTTTGGGCAGTGGCGTAGTTGGGGGAGGGGAGAGGGGGGAGTGGGGATCCATGTTGATCAGAAGAATTGTTCTATTAAAAGAGAATTGTCGTAGTCAGAATGAAGGCTGTACATGTACTCAAAGGTGCCGCAAATACCATCTCCTGCGATCTACATTTTCAAAATTTTCTGGGGGACCCCCATACTCCCGCCTGTTTTTCTCCCCCTCCTTGGAATCCTAGACCTGCCACTGAACAATTACATATCTTGGGAGCAGAGAACAATAAACAAAAATGTCGCCTTTTCGCATGGCGTCCAAAACAAAGATTCCAGATCTGAGGTAGATGAGCCGTAGGGTGTGGAAAGGCAGGTGGAGGAGCCATTAAAATATTAAGTCATCCACTATTTTGCGCAGTTCGCTGTTTTTGGCCCACCTTGTTAAAATATCCTAGAAACGCCACTGTTTTTGGGTGTTTTCTGATCATATTATTTTGTGATTGAAAATAGGAGATTTGGGGATATTTTTTGGGACAACCAGAAATTGTTGCGGACAACCTGATTGGATTTGATGATTTGATGCCTGCGGACAACCACTTTTTTCTTTTCTTATTTCGAGCACCGTTTAAGTGTTACCCATATATATATCGGCATAGAGATATGAGAACTCCTAAACCATGTGCAACTCACTGATATGCGATAACTAAATAATACGAGGAAGAGCAGTGACCAAATTGTTAGAACTCTGGGTTTCAGGCTGAAAGGTCTGGGGGTTCAAATCTCATCGTAGCCACTGCTGTCATCCCCTTGAGCAAGCAATGTTATTGTTCCAGTAGCTCACAGAGGAGCAAGTTTTTTGTATGTCACTAGAGAAGAAATGAGCTTCCTCTGCCACCCTAACTATATGGATTACCCTCAAACAAGGCATAGCACCTGTTCAGCTTCCCATACCAGCTCCACAAAATTGCCTATATATATCCAATATAGTGGACACACTTGAACTGACTTGGGTATTTAAATCATACCCATTCATAAATTATGCATCATGATCATATCTCAGTGTCACCCAATTAAAAGTTATGAGAATTAATTCAGCATTTGTGAACATGGGCACAATCAAATATTATCTGCACACAATCGGAGAAAAAAAATACTTACTAAATGAATACTAGCAGTGCTCTAAAATACAAATGCTAACACTTTGGTGATTTACTGTTATTTATCTATATCTATACTATAATTTGGCTAATCTTGTGTGTGTGTGTGTGTGTGTTTCAACACACAAACAGAGAGGGGGACGAGAAAAGGAGAAAGAGAGAAAGGGGAGAGGGCGAATATCACCAAGCTTTGGCTATATAGTATTACCAAAGCTATGAAACAATCTTCCAAGCACTATTGGGTCTACGTACAGCTACGTCACGGTTCAGTATGATTATACTGACAAGCTAAGAGTAAGAACTCTTTTATGCCCCGAGCTAAACAGATTAAATTATTGCGGATTTAAAGCTTCCCCTCCAATACACATGAATCATCTGGATCTTTAATCCTCTGTTCCTATTTTTACAGCTATTCACATATGCTGTAGTGTAATATTTTATGTACATTGTAATAAGACAGTAAATGACTCATCCTGCACGAAACAATAAGTACTGTAAGAATTTCATCATTACGGGCAGCACGGGCCCCCAAACATATGCATAGTTCACTGCGCAACTGTTTCTTACTAAAATTGAAGAGCATTCTTAAGATACTTTCCCCTGTTCCCTCTACATTCTTTTCCATCCAAACGTAAGCAAGGATTTCCAACAATCTTCCCAACCATTACAATACTAACTGGTATTGCTTGCGTAAATGTAGTGGTGCGTAACAGCAAGTGTCTAACATATTAGGCTAACATGTCTTAGAACACTCTTGCATCGTTACTTTCACCTAAATACGCAACTATTGAAATTACATTTGCTGATTTCTTGTTGACACAGTTACATGAATGATAATGCCACTTCTTTCTCACTAGATCTTGTCCCTACATTTTTGTTAGTGGTAACTTACATAAATTATGACACAGATCAGTCTTGAACCACTCACATCACTGAATGAAATGCACTATTGTCTGGTGGCACCAATTACAAGGCAACTGTCGTGAGCACTAACTTATGTGAATTTCTATACTGAAGTAATTATTAATATGTCTGCTAATAGGTGAGACCTGATTTGTCTACATGTTTTTAATCTTCAATTTATTTGACACAGATAATAATTTTAATGGCAGGCCGTAACTAATCGAAAGTGCATCTATATATATTTTATAGGACCAAACAAACATATTTGGCAGTGCCGGTTATCAGTGGTCAGCAGCTACAGTTGTAACTAGACAGAGGGCACTCAAAGAGAGTGCATACCTCCGCGAGCATGTAACATGTATACATGTGTATAACAGCTGGCTGCTGCTGACTGGACGCCCTAAGGCGAGCTGCTGCTGACTAGACGAACTAAGGCAAGCTGCTGCTGACTGGACGCCCTAAGGCGAGCTGCTGCTGACTGGACGCCCTAAGGCGAGCTGGTGCTGAATCGATCGCGCCAACGCCTTTAACATGTATACATGTGTATAACAGCTGGCTCGCTGCTGGCTACACACACACACACGAACACACACACGAGAGCGATTACATTACCTCCCTGCAACTCCGTTGCGCGGAGGTAATTACGGAGATTATGAGAGCAATAAC
>NW_014577378.1:64533-77259 GCF_000485595.1 Priapulus caudatus
ATTTCTAATGGTGATTGAACCATGAAACTTTTTATGTAGCGTAATTATAACCTAAATTAGCTGAAAATAACCCTAGAACCTAGAGTAAACTCGCCCTTTAAGTTTTGAGGTATACATACGTCAACTGTATCACGTGACCGTCCCACCACGCCCGGGGGATAGCAACACCCATCACGTACGTGTGAATCCATGGTGTATAACCATAACAGCCCAGTAGCCGAATGGATACAGCATCGGACTCCTAAACCATTGATTCCGGGTTCGAATCCCACCTCGGGAAATGCTTTGTTTCTTTACTTTTCGACTGTTTAGTATGTACTTCTGCTGTATTCACCGTTAATTTCAAAATAAGAGTGGGGGGGATGGGATGCGGTGGCATGGCATGGAATGCGATGGGATGGGATGGCATGGAATGTGATTGATGGATGGATGCATCATTGCATGGATGGATGCATGGATAGATAGATAGTTCGATTTTTTTGGGTATTTTCCTTTCAACCAAACCAACTGACCAACTGAGTAATGCCACATTTAAACGTTTAGTAAAAATCCAGAATAAACTATGGTAGATGATAATGATAGTGCAAACTGACTCCCGGGAACACTTCACGAAAGCCTATGTAGGTTACATATCAAATATTATTATATTTTCTATATAATTTCATTTTATTATTTATAATTTTTGACTTTTATTTTAATGACTTTTATCTTTTGATTTCTTGTGATTTTTTACTGTTGGGATGGGATGGGATGGGATGGGATGGCATGGCCTGGGATGGCCTGGGATGCGATGAGATGGCATGCGATGGGATGGGATGGGATATGGGATATGGGATGGGATGCGGTGCGATGGGATGGCATGGGATGGCATGGAATGCGATGGATGGATGGATAGATAGATAGTTCGATTTTTTTGAGTATTTTCCTTTCAACCAAGCGGTCACCAACTGAGTAATGCCACTGATTTCCAGGGGGCAACGCCGGGTATCCCGCTAGTATACATATAAAGTTGTTCAGCCGAATTTGTGTGTACGCGCATAACTAATGAACTCCGCAGCCTAGCGAAATATATTTTCAGAATCAGCACGTCTGGGAGGTGGTTCTGGCTGAAACACCATTTCAAAAAAGTTAAAAATTTATAAAAATTATATTTATCAATAGATGGCGAACAGATTAACAATATACATCACGTACGGGAAATGCTATCCCCCGGGCGTCGAGGGACAGTACCGCAACGTGGCAGCACTAGTGTTAGGATTAGGGTTAGGATCAGGGTAAGGGTTAGGGTTTTTGCATCATGATATCTGTCTCCACACCATAGATTAATTTTTGTGGATGACACCCCTATATATAGATATCCGATATATAGATATCCGATATATAGATATTTAGTGTTAGGATTAGTGTTGGAGTTAGGGTTATGGTTACTGTTAAAGGGACAGTAGCCTCTAGGATTTTACTTCATACAACTGTACTTACTGTATAAAAAATCGTCTATACCCACACGTATTTGTTACCAGATACCCAATTTAATTGTTATAATTAATTACACATCAACGCTACGAAATTTGAATGGCGCCATGACACCCACGACCGTGCTGCCACCCCGAAAAAGTTGCATATTTGACAATTTATTTTGCACGTTACAGACCGAGGGCTAATCACAAAAGTGCAATTATATTTATACCTAAATGCTATTTAACCGAACGATATTCATTTTAGGGAAATTTATCCATATTATAACTGAAACTATATGTCGTTTATAAGATATTACAATCCTTTTGCCTTTAAATGAATAAATAAGAAACACCCTCGGTCTGTAGCCCTTGGCTGGAAAGTGATTTTGCGCAACTTATCAGATCGTGCGCTTTGAGTGGCGCCACCGTCGTTGTAATCAAACTGTAGTCGTTANGCATGGCCTGGGATGCGATGAGATGGCATGCGATGGGATATGGCATGGGATGGGATGGCATGGAATGCGATGGATGGATGGATGCATGGATGCATGGATAGATAGATAGTTCGATTTTTTTGGGTATTTTCCTTTCAAAGCGGTCACCAACTGAGTAACGCCACTGACTTCTCCGGGCAACGCCGGGTATCCCGCTTGTTCTATATGTTGATACAGCTACAGGAAACTGCGATGGCTCAATTGGTAGAGTGCTCGCCTCGCATGTGGAAGGTCGTGGGTTCGTATCCTGGCCGGGTCATACCAAAGACTTGACAAAATGGTACACACTGCTTCTCTGCTTAGTACTCAGCAAAAAGAGACAGCGTGTGGAAACGGTGCCAAGAAGAGAGCCTTGTATGCGGCGGCACCCGTCAGTGAAAACTGTGAATCTCTTCACTAGCCCATTAGGCCAGTAGCTGAGTAGGGCACCCGAAAATTATTATTATTAGCTACAGGAAAACACCAACTCAGTGAATAAACATAATTAAATGAGCACCTAGCTCCAAGAAATGGTCTTTGCTAGGGTTAGAAGACCGTTTCAAATTCTTGCCCATAAAAACTTGTAGTTGGCTCGGTATCCAAACATCGCCACAGCTAGCATCACATGTAATAGCTCAAACGAATCTATAAACCTCTGGCTTGCTCGCGGTAACTGGGCGCTACTTATTTATCGAGTTATGCCATATTTTCTGAGATGAATTGGATGAAAACAACCAGACAGCCGCCATGTTCGTTGCGACTAAAATCGGCAATGGACCTGATTTTCACAGTGCGTAGGCCTAAACACAAGGCAAGTACATATCTTCGTAATGATAATTATGAAGTTGTTGTAGATTGATGTTTCCTGGTTTTCAATGTTTTAATATTTATATATATATATACGAATATATGATGCTTATTTATGATCGCGCCACCGCGAGTTGCAACGCTATGGTATGTTATGTCGTTTCGGGTTTTCCGTGTTCCGATCGAAACGCATGCGCAGTGGAAACATGGCGGTTAAAGTGAAATTTAGGTTCGGCTCTTGAAATTTACACTGTGCATGGCGAACTGAGGTATTATTTTTAATAACAACGCTGGAATACTATAAGGTGAAGGTTATACTTGATACAAAACAAGGCAGAAATGCTTAGATGATTATTTTATTTGAGATATTATATACGTAATTGTTCGGCAGTTTTTGTAGAGGTACAAGATTATCCAATGGATGGATGTCAGGCTGTGTATATTGACGTTAGTCACACAGCCTGGTCGGGCTAATGAGCACCATCAGAAACATCCCTGCCAATGGCTGTGTGGGCACCCTATATCTCCTGAAGCTAGATCTTACCCTAATAAAAGGAAAACATGGTATGCGAGAGACGGTCATTTTCTCGTTACTCGCAAAGTACATGTAGACATTGACATTCGAACTGGCTGCATGAGTGTTACTCCTTAATCGATCAACGCCAACTAAGTCAAACGCCTATCGTTAGTCTATATATTATATATATATATACTAGCATATGAATTAATTCCACAAAAATTCACGTTTACATATTACAACCGCTGAGCAACAGCCAAATAGAAAGTTAATTACTGAATGCATCACACACACACGCACACGCACACGCACACGCACACGCACACACACACACACGTGCTATATACTAGAGCTAACACGACGTGAAAATATTAAGCTTGCGATGCCAC
This sequence comes from Priapulus caudatus, assembly GCF_000485595.1. Taxonomy (NCBI): domain Eukaryota; kingdom Metazoa; phylum Priapulida; class Priapulimorpha; order Priapulimorphida; family Priapulidae; genus Priapulus; species Priapulus caudatus. Next base: position 68,177 of record NW_014577378.1, read on the forward strand.
CAGCAAATTCGCAATAATATTTATATTACAACGCAGAAGGCATAAACTTTCAGTTTAGCGGACGAATACCCCACCAACACCCCTGTGGTAGGAATGCACCAGCAATGACAGAATAGCACAACCAGCCGTCTACCATTTTAAATCTTCCAGCAACTGACCGAGGTGCAGTGAGTCCTAAAATAGAAGTAAAATCAATGAAAAGGCTTTCTATTGTTTACTCACCAGCAAGACTGCACTTTACATTGTTCCGTCTGTGTCCCACAACAACTTGACAGCGAGTCAGTCCGCCATGACGTACATTGACGTCACTTGCCTACGCATTCACTAAGAAAGAATTTAGTCGAATTTAATCTCATTGCTATGCGATTATTTGTTCATGGTACAGTTAATAGACATCAGTAACTTTTTCCTAAGCATTCAAGTCATCTAAACGGATCTTAGGTTTCATTTCCAAGTTAGGGATCTGCTTTTCTGTGAACGGATATCATTGCACATTTCACATTACTTACGCAATAGCCGCAGAGATGTTCGTTAGTCTGGGCCTACAACAGGGTGGAATATCGGGAAAACGAAATATCAGCTCGATCTCTAACCACACAAAAGATCGCTGTACAATTAATATTAAGGTCGTTGACCGTCCTCTGAACAAATTATGCACTCGGGCTATTAGCAGGAATAAATTAAATCTTATTAACTTCTCTGTGTCTCGTATGGCATGCCAAATTCAGTAAAAAGCCTTACCTTTTACTCTTAGTACCAGTGCAGTGCCGTTCCTTTTTGAGTCAGGGACCCCATCATGAGCCCCTTTTGAGATCTGTGAAAGCATACGGACCCCTCCCAGAAAAAATGTTATGTGCACATAATACACACAAATTTGCAAACAATGGCCGTTCACGGACCCCTATGCCGCCGGGAATGAAAACGGCCGCGGCTACTTGCTAATCACTTATGTCATTAACAAATACCTTGTAGCGCCTAAAAACAATCAGCTCGCACAGACCTTGTTGGCTAAAGGAGCTCCCTGAGCCCATCCACGTACGGAACCCCAAAGGGGCTCCATGCGACCACAGGTTATTAGAACCCCTGCTTTTAGACTTAGTCAAGAAAAAGCGTTTAGATTTACTATGTCACCACTGCTTATTGTTTATTAATATTATTACACAATACTACAATCAGGACGAAGTCAATTAATACTTATATTATAGTGTTAATAATACACTAATAATATAATACATCAAATATATACTAGCTCTTGATACAATGATATATTATATGTATTGATTTTCTAGTCATAAATGTGTGGTACAGTCAAAACTTAAACGGTGAGACTCCGACTAAGTAAGATAATTAACCTAAATAGGAAACTAAACTATATATAATACGCAAATTATATATATCAATAAATTTCAATACTTCAAAATATATATCCAATGTTGATATAAGCTAAATGAGCCCTAACTAACTGCCATATATTTATTATAGTGAGTTTGTTAAAATTTACAAAGTTCTCCTACGTACCCTAGTATAACTCAGTATAATATATATATATATATATATATATATATACATATATATTAGAAGTAAAAGCACACAGACACCCATACAGAAATACAAAGATATGCATATAGAAATAGAATGAGGTGTCAATTTTATATTTTGCGAGCTTTTAAGAAAATGTCTCTTGGACTCTTCTTTGTGATTATTCTCGAAAGCTCGCAAAATATAAAATTGACACCTCATTATATTTTTATAGTCATATTTCTCTCTTTCTCTCTCTCTCTCTCTCTCTCTCTCTCTCTCTCTCTCTCTCTATGTATATATATATATATATATAGAGAGAGAGAGAGATACCTGAGCCAGGGTTGTAGCCAGGACAATTTTAGTGCCGGCTAATGTCAGTGATTGCGTCATATGCATAATTTATTATAATAGCAACATGGTGCTTAAGCTGTGGACACACTAGGCGATTGAGTCGGGCGACTCAATCGCCTGAAAAATCGCCTGGTGTGTCCAGTGAGTCGCCGGCGATTTTCGAGTCGGGCGACTCAGTCGCCCGAATCAAACATGTTTGATAAAATCGGGCGATTATTTGAGTCGCGCGACTTACTACTATATACAATGCGAGTATACAATGCTCTACTACGCGCGCCCGAATGTACGATTCATCAGCCAATCAAACGGTGCCATTTTCAATCATGTGACTATCAATCTAGGTGGCGAAAGATGAATCGTCGATGAATCGCGTTGAAAAATCGCCTAGTATGTACACTGAGTCGCCCGAAAGTCGGTCAACTAAAGTCCAAAGTCGGGCGACTCAATCGCCTGAAAAATCGCATGTCCACAGCTTTAGCCAGCTATACTGCATGTACTGTGCGCTGTACGATGTGATCAGATGATTTTATGCATAACTATTGTTGAGATTAAACTCGGTTGTTTTTTTTAATTAATTCTAAGTGTATCGGTTGTGATTATTTGTAGATTTCTAGAACACTGTTTTGAATGTAATTTTACACACTCAATAAGTTTTGTGCCGGTCGGAAGGATGTTATTTAAAGCTGCGTGCCGGTCGGCCAACACCAGAGCCGGCTATTACTGACCGGCACCGACCGGCATAGCTACAATGGTGATCTGAGCATACTAACATATAGCACAATTATACCTGCTTCTTTTCCATTTTCTTTGCTCTACATAAAATTGACATAGAATGCATCTAACCAGTAGGTGGTAAAAAACTATTGCATACACAAATAATACCAGCATATAACCAAATGTGAACAAATTAATTTTCACCCCCACGGTATTAAGGATAATTTAAAACACATTTCTAAGTAGCATTTTCACTGATAACTATTAGGAAGAGGGAGAATTATTTCCACGACTAATTCTTCGGTAACCAACCGTCGATTCTATTAACTCATTTTTGAAAAAATAAAAGCTTAGCCACAGGTCAGGATAAATAATAACGTTTGGAAAAACTTGCCTGCTCGAGATCATTATAAAAAACAACTAGACATCGTTCGTTGAAATGCAAACAACAAGAAAGAAATGCATAACGATTGTGTTATAATATCAATCACACAAAATGCACATACATTCAATTACTATCGTTTTCATCACGGGATAATCATATCGCACACTATAAAGGAACACAGTGTGTCCCACGTGCGCGACATGTAAAGGCTCGCCGAAGTAATTTTAATCTGTTCAGATATGTAATGAGCAATCATCACTGTATAAAACCTGGTACATTTGAAAAAAACAATAAGGTGTAGGAATAATTGCATGTATGGTTAAAGTTAAACCACATTGCACCAGATTCAAATTACATCTTCGTGTTGGTAGAACTTTAATAGCGCGTATTGTTGATTGCCCATTCATATTTCATTATATATCATATATTATTTTATATTTGCATAATCAATCAATTAAAAACCACTGCAGACGCCATTGCTCATTTTTTAATTTTACAACCAACATATGCTCCATTCAATTTCGTCATATTTATATCACAGTTTATTACCGACATTTAAACAATTGAACTCGTGTAGTAGGAGAGAACACTTGTGATTATTGCTATATATAGTCTAGCTTATTCTATACGCAAAGTTTAATCCGCGATATCCACAGTTATACCTGATGCCGACTTCCTTTAACAGCTAATTTGCCAATATCTTGCTTATGCCTCTTCTCTACTGCGTTCTTTCTGAAAACAGACATTGGTAGTTCCCTTTCACCTTGTAACATTCTAACGCAATGATCTTGCTTATATGATCAAAATTATGACATAAGGCCATGTAGAAGTGCCAACGAGGGCTATAGTACTAGATCTAAATTGTGACCATTATTTTGCTTTGTGGTGTGGTGTAGCGATGGTGGAATGTGATTTCATACAACAACCAGAAAATATAAGAACTTGCACCATCTAATTACCGTCAAAATTCTGCACATACGTTCCAGTGATTCAACAGATTACAGATCCACAGATTAACAGTGTTTTCATTTTACTTAGTTAGAGCTATCGTCAGAATTGGAATGTAGAGCGATTCTCAAATACTTAGAAGTAAGGCACTGGGGTTTTGCAAACGATTTCGGACCACAGTTTCGGTTTGGCTTTTCGTATATGCGTGCCTTGTCCATTTCGTCAAAAGTATAGTATCTCGTGCTAGTAAGTGTGAAATTGTCAATAGTTCAGTTTCTCACATACCTATGCATCTTGAAATTGTTTAAAGTTTGGTTTTTTGCCCTTAGCATGCTTTATGGAATTCATCAAATGTTCAGCATCTCACGTTTAATAGCATATATCGCGCAATTTGTAAAAGGTTTGGTCTTCATGTTAGCATGCATTGCAAAATTTGTCACAAGCTTGGCATCTCGCGTTAGCGTGCGTCGCAAAATTCTACAAAAGCTTAGCCACTCGCGTTCACATGCAGTGTAAAATTCACCCAAAAGTTTGGCCTTTCGCGTCAGCGTGCGTCGAGAAATTCATTGAAATGTTTGGCATCTCGCATTAGCATGCGCTGCAAAATTCGTTGAAAATGTTTGCCAGAGTTCCTGTGGGATTGAGGCTCCTGCCGGTTGCGGTTGTGTCATTGTCATCATTGCGCAAACTCGTGCTTGCAGAAACCCGGCCCGTTGACGGGCTGCGCCGGTACTCCTCTCCTGAGGGCATAAACGAAACACCCAATTACATCAAACAGTCATCGGTGGAAAACCTGACCTTTACCGATACAACTTTAGAATAATATAGGCAGTGATCCAAAAGGTTGCGATGCAATGCGCAAAGGTTATGAGCAAGTCACGCAGGCAGTGGCATCACAACATGATTGGGGGCCTGTAAGCAAAAATGAAATTGGTGCCCTAAACATGAATATTTTTTGATTGACCGTGCGCCGCAGGCGAGTGCCGGAGGTAGGAAGCGTGAAGGGGGGGGGAGGGGTCTGGGGGTTCAGCCCCAAATTTTTTTTTAAATATAGACGCTCTAAAATACAATTTCCAGCATTCTGAGGCTATTTTGAAAGCTTGGGGGCCCCAAAACTTTCAAACTGGGCAACGGGGCTAGGGCCCGTAGCGTTTTGCTACGGCAGCCCTACAGATGTGACGCCCCTGCATGCAGGCACTTAATTACACTTGATTACATCCACTGTTACCGAGACAGGAAGAGCAACCAATTTCTAGAAGCCTATCGAATTTTGGTATGCACAACCAATTTAGATAGTTAAACTTGCACATAAAGGTCAATCAAGGAAAACATTCAGTTTCCTTTACGAACATGCATTCATTCTACAGCAGTGCCTGCTAACAAAGGTCTGATTGCACACCGTAGAGTGTATGCATGTGAGAAGGAAGTAGATTCCGAATGTTTGGAAGAAGGTCTGAAATGATTGCGAACAGACTCGTAATGTTTGGATTAGGAATCATTGGAGGTCGATGTGCCATCAACCATTTGGTGCCATGGTTGAGTGGGTCGGGAGCGCGTGTGGATTTACTGAGCCACGGCGGCGAATCGCGCATGAATTTACCTTAGGATTTACTTGAATTCAACGGATGTGTGACAACTACGAAGTGCTTACACTCGTGCTGAGCTGTGTTGCCAGGGGGACTTTAACCATTACATAGTTACAAGACTTAAATTTACACATAAATTTAGAAGAGTAAACCTAATAATATTTAAAATGTAAATTAAGCAAATTACATTTAAAAGTAATATTAGTATGGCTAGTCGCAATATAGTTAAGATGTTTTATGACAAAGACTAATCTTAGGACTAATAACCGTTCCACGAAACAGTTCAGAGGTTAGGAACAGGGACCGATGTAAAGATAAACCATCGCTCTGACAGTAGTTTAGGACTATACGTGAGAACCAAGACATTATTAATTTTAGGACTCGCCTCAAGCGACCCTCGGCAGTGTAGCTGGGTCAAACAGGAGTAAACGACTCGCTGGGCACCCTTCATCAGAAAACTTGCGGTAGCGGCACCGCGTGATGACGCCACACCTGAACGTTACCGCGTGATGAGTGTGACGAATGATGAGCGCTCTCGACTAATGAATATGCAGATTGCAATTCGTGCGACGAGCTTTCGCGGCCGTAAAATGCCGGGCCGAATAATTAGCGTCGCCGCGGCAACAGACACATTAGCATAACCAGCCCGGGGCAGTTGTGCAAAAATAATGCGTGCCACCTGCCACACCACGCCGCGACTGCGGCGATGTAAAACATGGGTGTGATGGACATCGCAAGCACCAATAAGTGATTACATCTATTTACGAGCGGTCGCCCTATCGCTACACTGTGCGGCATGCCCGAGCGTTGCGATCATGATGGATGGAATAGACTCGCGATGATAGAGGTCATGGAAATGAATGGCAGGATCCAAGGCAGTTCGTAAATTATATTAGGGGTACTTGGCCAATAATCGTTTTGAAAAAATTGGTTGAGCCTTAGGCTTAGACATCTGCATTGTCGTCGTCATCACCATCACTGTGAATTAGTAATGGACAGCAAAAATATCATCACCAACATTAGTGTCAGTTCATACTTTCACAACACACAATTGCAAACAGTCCCCCCCCCCCCTAAAGGACGGCTAGAATAAGTTTGGGCGGTCAACCATGCGCTAGCACACAGCACAGCGCATGGTTGTCCCCGGCAGCGATGATGCTGAGCTATGTGGCCCGGAATCTGCGGGGCTTCACCTGACCATGCGACAGCGGTGCTCCTCGATGCGCGATGCTGCCGTCTTGACGTCGTTCACGTCTTCGTTGCTCCACAGCCGCTCTGCAACGGCAGACGCCCGTGGCCTGCAAGCAAAGAGTTAACACAAATTTGACCGGCTAGCATTAGAAACAACTCCTGCAGCATTAAAGCAGGCTTCTCTATATGCGTAGGAAGACACAGGACAGCTCTAGCAAAGACCATATTAGTTGGCTTTATATTAGTAGTATAAACTACATCACTCGATACAGTCAAACCTCCATAATAGGTTCACTCAGGGAAATTGGCAAGTGTTCTTTATTGACAGATCTCCATCCCATAGTTTATTTCAGCATATAAATGTGACTTAATGGGAAAGCCAACTGTTCCTTATAGAGAGTTGTCTGTTCTACAGGATTCTGTTAATACAGGATTTATTGTAAGTGATACCTGCATAAATCCTACGCTAAGACCTGCACAGATACAGCAGCTTGTAATCACACACGCTGTGTGAATTTGGCAAATAGTTTCCTCAGCTTGAAACTAACGTGTTTTTCACTATAAAGATATTTCACCCACGTGTATAAATGCACGTGGCAATGACAAATATAGACTATGCTCACAGTATCGTTGCATTCTTATTTATCGCCACCAAAGACCATAAGCAAATGCATACAGCTTTTTCGTCACTGCCAAACCTCACAAGAACCACACAATACCTCATAAGAACACTTTACCTCATGTGTTCTCACTAATTACTGAATTAACACTTTACGTGGGTCGGAATTTGTACGTGACATGGTCTTTTGTTAATATTGCGGCTCCGAGTCATTCTTGTCACATGCCAAGACATGTTCGTAACGCGCAACGTCAACCGCTTACCACATGCACCCATGTAACTGGCCTCCCCTACCTACATAGAATGTTATTTAACCTTCACGCAGCATTTAATAAAGAATGAAAACGCAACAACAACATGCCTATCATTCCCATTACAGCGCCGATTCTACAGAATTCGATATGCCTCGGGGTTTATCGCAATAATGCAAGCAATAACGTAATAGGTGGAAGACGATGAGTGAGGACGACGCTCGGCTGCCACCATCGTCTTCTAGAACAATGACACGGTAGACTTAATGGCGACTTCAAGCCGTGATCGGTATGCAGGTAAGTGCACGATGTGGGTTTCTGCGGCAGCGTATATTGCACAATGTGCGGACCACCCGGGCTTGCTCAATCCGGTTCTAAAATTCCCTAGACTGTTTGCATGCAGTGGTTATCTAGACATTGCTTTCACTTTCAGTTACAGTGCTGGACCCGGTGGGGGAAATCATGCGGATTGAACCTGCTGACACTTTCCAATATACTTATGCTTGCAAGATTCAAATTTCAAATTGTCGCCTTTTCTTTCAAATCCGACATGGGTGAACACTGACTGTGGTAACTACATACAGCATTGTGGGTTTCTTTTGAAAATAAACTAGTCAACATTTAGATATCATTTTGGGTAGGGGTTAAAAATTCCAAAGACAGCTACTGACTCTGAATGAAAGACTGTGAGCACGTTTCGCGATTCTTTCAATAAAAGTCCGCATTTAAAAACGTTTCGCTTCTCACCAAAAGTCTACACCTGAGAGCAATCCATCCCCAGGGGCATCAGACCATGTCATTGAAACTACCATTTTACCAGCTGCCCTATGGCAGTCGACTAAGGTGGGGTTTCTCATTACGGTACTACATCACACATTCTAACTACGGTGGTCATTGCCTTATGATATCACAAACAAAAGATACCACATGTAATCTTTTCATGTCTTTTTCCATGCACAGTCTAATATTACGTTGTGAGGCAGGTACATTGTACAGGATTATAGGACAACTACCCCCCGGACAATTAACCCCCACCCCAGACAACTACCACCTGGACAACTAGAAACGAGCAGTTGTCGCCAACTATATGTATCCCCCGTGATCTAGTATGAATGGAATATCTCTGTAAGGACGTAGAAGGCAGGTAAAGTTAAATAAGTCACAAAGACAAAGGTTTGTTAGACAACTGGTCTGCATATATACAAATATATGCCTCCATTACACTGACAAGCAGGAAACATTGTTGGAACTACTTATCCATATTGCAATGCTTTTGCATCTAAATATGCATTTGCATGAAAGGTGCCATAATTTCATTTAATAATTTCATTTTCCTTTAGCTTTTGCACTATATAATAGCTGAATCACTATAGCAGAGTGGCGCACGGCTAACGACTGCAGATGTTACATAGATCGATACTCACAGGTTTAGTTAGGCCGATGACACAGTTCCGTAGGGTGCTGAATATTTCGTCGATAAGGACATTGCCCGACTGGAGGTCCTGAAGGTATTAGAA
>NW_014577378.1:77269-79993 GCF_000485595.1 Priapulus caudatus
TTCCCTCCTGCGACTATCGGTTTTAAGCTCATCATTGCAACTACAGCACGCACGCGCACGTGTTCTGTTGATTCGACTAAAAACGAAACTAGGGCAGTAGATTAAAGGGCACCGACGGCAATTACACAAAAGGGCAAGGCAGGTGACTGCCGTCGGTCGAGTTGGATTTTCAGGGGCAGTACGGCAATTGATAGGGGCACCGACGGCAATTGCCGTCGGTGCCGTCGGTTAATTCGAGCCCCGATTGGTCCTGTGTGCCAAATTTCATGACAATCGGGTCAAAACTGCAGAAGTTACAGGTTCTAGAATATTTCGACAAAAAATGTCGTTACCATGGCAACGATGACTCCGCCCACACCAAAAACGATTGGCGTCTTCGCTTTACGATAACGCACCTTCATGCAAAATTTGAAGACATTTCGAGAAGAACTGCAGCCGGTAGAGCGCTCACAAGGAAATCTCTGCGGCGGCGGGGGGCGACGAGGCCAAATCCATAGTATCCCCCCGAACTCGTTTGGGGGATACAATTACCCCCCGGACAACTACCCCCCCGGAAAACTACCACCTGGACAATTACCCCCTTAGGACAACTACCCCCTGGACAACTACCACCCAGACAATTACCCCCTAGAACAACTACCCCCAGAACAATTACCCCCTGGGACAACTACCACCCGGACAACTACCCCCCGGACAATTACCTCCCAGACAATTACCCCCCTAGGACTACCCCCTGGACAACTACCACCTGGACAATTACCCCCTTAGGACAACTACCCCTTGGACAACTACCTCCCGGATAATTACCCCCTATGACAACTACCACCAGGACAACTACCACCCGGACAACTGCCACCCGGACAATTACACCCATAGGACAATTACCACCCGGGCAATCACCACACAGACAATTACCACCACGACAATTACTAAAGAGGCAAGTACCACCCGGACAATTACCATTACGGACAATCACTAACCAAATTTTCATTTATTTCCAATTGAAACAATAATTTTTGAATATTGAAGGGTCATTTTGGGAGACAATTGGAAATTCGTGAAATTTCTCACTAGAGGAAGATCTATTTAAGAATATCTAAAAAGAAATTGAGAAGTTTATGAAAACTTGAAGTACATCATTAATCCATTATAGCAACTTTTTTTTCTTTAGTTAACTTTTCTGGCTTTCAATCATGAAGTTGGTATAAAACTTTTTAAAAGAAAAATGTAAAAATCTGCCCTCCTGGTAGTAACAGTATGGTGGGTAAGTGTAAATGGGTAACGGTCCTGAAAGGGTAATCATGAAGTTGGTATAAAAGTCCAATGTGTAGTGTAGATCGGCCATCATTACTGTATGGGGGAGGGTAATTGTCCGTGTGGTAGTTGTGCGGGTGGTAATTGTCTGGGTGGTAGTTGTGCGGGTGGTAATTGTGCAGGTGGTAGTTGTCCGGATGCGATTGTACAGTGTTCCCTGCATTTATGCACCCCATTTCCCACATCGAGTAGAACAGGCTGGCCCTCTGAAAACACTACAATACACCTGGTTTCCCAAAGATGTATCAGGATGACCAAATCTTAAGACAATGACTAAGCATTCAATTGCACTACAAAAATAATAGTAGGACTGCATAAGGGGGATTTGGTTTTAGCAAATGATAGGACTATTATGTAGGAAATCATTCACTAAATAAATAATAGCAAAACACTGTGCCACACAAACGATAGTTCGACTACATATACAGGTAATTCATCTATCCACTTCAGAGAGACAATCACGCTCCCCTTATTATTGCTAGGTATTGTTGCTAGGTTGGTCTGTACGTTTTTTAGGCATGCATGCCAATTTTTTGTGCTGATTGGTCAGAGCTACCTATCAATCATTGCAGCCGGATAGGTCAATTGCACTATATAAATATCAATAGGAATAATAGTATAGAGGCATAGGGTACCAGAGTCGGGCAAGCAGGTTAGTGGCGTCGACCCATTCGCCCCACAGGCACGCTTCTCCACCCTTCACCAGCTTCTTCTGCTGCTCCGTACCTGAAACACAGTAGCATCGCTTCTTAGCATCGTCACTCGCTCATTAGCATAAATGTTTGCTAGCATCATCTCCAATTAGTGAGGTCTCATTGGTTAGCATCGTCACTCGCTCGTTAGCGAGCTCTCACTCCATTGCACTCGTGCATAGCTTCCGAAGCTGCACGGTGGTGCCCTCTCACCGTTGAAGCGTTGGGGATCGCAAGCGTAGTACGTCTTCCAGTCGGCCGTTGTGGAGATGCCGTCCAGGTACCAGCAGGACGACAGCAGGGCGTCGTGCCCGGCCGCTGTGACGGCGGCTAGCTCGCGCTGGTAGCCACCCTTCCACACATGCACAATTGTGTCCCCTCCCACCTACAGCAATAGATCCAGAATAAGTAAGGGGATAATCCCCTTAATTATCTTGGATCTATCCCTAGATCTACGGGATAGATATATATATTGTTAGTATATAATATGGAAAGATAGAAGATTATTACATGAATAAATAATAGCCGCCCTTCCACACGTGCACTATCATCTTCCCTCTCACCTACAGCGATAGATGCAGTGATAGATCCAGGATTAGTAAGGGGATATATATATATATATATATATATATATATATATATATATATATTAGTATATAATAATATAGTAGTATATAGTAATAATATAGTAGTAGGTAGTATATATATAGAAGTAGTA
>NW_014577378.1:80003-108178 GCF_000485595.1 Priapulus caudatus
TATATATATATTGTTAGTATATTAAAAGATATTTAGGATATTTGGAATAAAAATATATGGAGGATTATTACATGAATAGATAATAACCACCCTTCCACACGTGCCCGATCATATCCCCTCTCACCTACAGGAATAGATTCAGGATTAGTAAGGGAATAGATATATTGTTAGTATATGGATAGATAGAGGATTATTACATGAATAGATAATAGCCGCCCTTCCACATGTGCACAATCGAATCACAATTTGAACTTACTGCAAGGATGGATATAAGATTTGAGCCTACTAAAGGGATAGGTGTGGGACTTAACTACTATAGGCATAGAACCAGAATTAGGACCCAGTACAGGGATAGATCCAGGAACTGAATCTATTTATGGATGCCTTCATAACACTTCAACGGATTTGAACCAGGTACAATGACGAGTTATAATTTGGCATGGGGGCATCAAAATCTATACCCACTAATAAATCTGGGAAAGGACCTGGGAGGACTCGGCACAGTCTGACTCATGTTCCTGTCATTAGCAATCGAAGTGCCTCAATGACCTCTGAAAACGATGTAAACTTCAACAACATCCAATTTGTTTTCAGCGTATTCGACATATTGAATATGCGACTGGCCGCAGGTGGGAAAAGACAATGGGTTATGACTACAGCATGCACAGTTCATCCAGCAATACAGTGGATTACGAACACTTGGCGCAGGAAGGCTATCAACTATGAATCGACCCAACTACCTCTGAACACACAAATGCTACATAAATCTCACGAGCATTTTGGAAGTACAGAGCGACGTAGCGCGACGCCTGGAGATGAGGGTTGCCGCTCATTTACGCACGCACTGCGCACTTACAGTCACGTTGTTGTCAAACACTTCTTGCCAGACCATGGACCCGTGGTTCAGCGTTTCCATGATCTTTAGTATCCTGCGACATAGCAAACAGCGGTGATACCATAGTGACTGCTTTTCACATGCAGAGATATACACACACACACACCACACACGTACGTATGCACGTGTTGATACAACACGATAACACAAGCACACAATAAAAACTTGGTTGATAGCAGAAAGCAACACTTACTTCTGTATGTAATACTCTTCTAGCTTGGCATAGTTAGAACCGAATCCCATTTTCTGCATGAATTTGTTGATTTCTGGATTTGACTTCCTGCAATTGATGAATCGTAATTCATGACTACGATGGTTAGAAATTCATTTCCCATCGATCAAAATCTGACATCCGCTTCGGCTGTGATGAAGATTATACACGGGTAGAACACAAATCTCTGTACATAGAGATATGCAAGTTACTGCATATAGAGTCAGAAATTTCTCACAGAACTTGCTCTAGAGTGTCTGTGATTCTCCCAAAAGACAACACCACCAAGAGTTTTGTTGGTGCAATTTGGTTCGTGGGCGAGCACATATCTGAGATGCTTAGGCAGACCTCGGCTACCCCACCAGCATCGAATAAATAAAAACAGGACACTTTCATACTGAAACATTGCATTGTATACTATCATCTCCAATACCTAAAATTACAGCGTAGCCTCGCCTCACCACCCTTCCAACATGGACATCCAGCACCACCTGTCCAACATAGCCGCTGCCAATGTGACGCATAGCGCCACCTACCCATATCCGTCCAACATGGCCGCCGCGTGGCGCCACCTACCAGCATCCGAAGTTGACCTCGTCGCCGCCGAGGTGGACGTACGCGTCGGGGAAGACGGAGACGACCTCGGCGAGCAGGCGGCGCATGAAGTCGTACGTCGACGCCGGCACGGGGTTCACGGGTCCGTGTGTGCCGTCGGGGCGCCCGTCCGCGTAGCACAGAGTGAGCAGCCCCGGCCGGCCCGCGCCCCACGACAGTGTGTGACCTGCGGGGCGGAGGGGAACGACGCACGAGAGTTAGATGTGCCATCGCCAGGCTCCACATGGCCAATCGCGGGACGGTGAGCCAGGGTCGCGCGGTGAAGGCGTTTAGGTAATTTTTCCAGAAACGTGGTGAAGTCGTGGTGGATATAGATGAGATGCGTGCCAGCGAATTAATGCACTTATTATGTTATAAATATAATTATAATTATGAGACATTACCACTTCATTACATTATCATTTCTTATATTATTGCGGCACCGCGTGTTGGCTGGCTGCAAATTTACGCGGTTTTTAAGAAAAGCTTTGAAATAGGCTTACCGGGGGTGTCAAACTCCGGCAGTACTCGAATGCCTCTCACTCGTGCATACTCAACAATCTCTGCTATATCATCTTGTGTGTAGATGTGAGTGTACTCGTTATACGCTCCCTGAAACAGGCAAAATACAATTGCTACACCTTACCTAAATGTAAATATTATACGTTCCCTGACATGAGAAAAATGCAATGGGCAGATTTAAGCATATAATACAGCCCATGAAAGTGATAAAACTAAAGTGCGTTTGCTACTAAATGTAAATATTATACGTTCCCAAAAGCAATGACATCTTTACATGCTACCTGCATGTAAACATAATAAGTTCTATGCTCTTTGCACCAGTTCTTTTTCCTTGTAATCCTAGCCGTCTTCGTCAGACTGATCCAAACCCTAGAACTTCGCCACTGCCACTCTGCCACTTTGCTAAAATTTAGGTTTTTTGACGACTTAGGACGAGCAAAAAACTAATGACCATTCTGACAATGCACCCTGTTATCATTTATAGCAAGCAAACATTATAAAATTACATATGACCAGGTGTAAACCGGTTGCGCACATCAACCACAGTACATCACATAATTGCACCATCAGTGGCAAATCCTTGTACTGGCATGTCCACATACTACGTTTGTACCTTCCTGCTCAGATCGGGGAACACTCTGCTCTGGTAGGGAAACGATTGCCAGTCAACGATGTGCCAGTGGAACACATTAAACTTGTTATATGCCATTACATCCTGCAAGTAACAAAGAACTACTCGTGAATCGTTCTGATAAAACCTGATAAATGTAAGCATGGAAGCACCTAACACAAAGATCGACATACTCTACAACCAGGGGCCAGTTGTCCAAAACACAACACTGGCCATAAATACTGGTAACTACCATATTGTCTAACGTGTGATAACTTTTGCACATGACGTGTTGTGCAAAAGTTATGGCATGTCAGACTTATGATGGATGTCATAACTATTTAAGGTTTCTGACAACGGTAACCTGGTTAACAAGACCTGCTCATAACTAGTCACCACTACCAAATCTTGTTCACGAATTTGGCTAAGTTAGTCATCACAGCTTCAGTGAATGATTCGGTTAGTACTCACTGGCTCAGTGAACTACTGGGTTACTTATGTGAGGTGTTTGACACGTAACTTGTCAATCCGACGACTGCTGGCATTTCTTACCTACCAGGTTTTCGAGTAGGATGCTTTTGGGCAAGTAATGTCTGGATGTGTCGAGCAGGACTCCACGGTGGCTGAAGCGAGGGAAGTCATCAATAAACGTGCTGTTCACTCGCACCTGCGGGTAAGAGCGATGTCGACATTATCTTACGACACTATATTCAAAACATTATTACATAACACTGCCCCAAACTCAAAGACCTCATACATGTACCCAACAATGACAAACATAACATAGCAGGGTTAGGGTCAGTTTGCTACCTGCTCTCAACGTTGGCAGCAAATACTTGCCGTCAATAAATTCCTTATAAAACACAATAAAAACACAAAAGATCCTGCCTGGGTGAGTAAGATTTGCTGCCTGCCTTTTTCCCTGACAGCAAGTACTTGCTGTCTGGCAAAAAAGTCGATTTCTAACCCTGCATGAGAAAACTATATTTCGACATTTTGATATAAGAACAATGATTATTGCTTGCATGGCATAAAAAATATGATGCATAGGCATGAGTGCATGGCATAAATCCCATAAAATTACATCAAAAACATCGACAAAATGAGACAACAATGAAATGACATAATGAATACATATTATTGACATTTGAAAAATACCTTTTGGATTATCTGTCATTCACATCATCTACTTTTGGATAAAATCTCCCGGTATGACTTCATGTAATATGCTTTCCTCGTACCAATCTGGCGTCCTAACATATATATACAGGCACCTACACAGATACACCTGACCGCAGCAATTACTCAACCACCTTGTATGTGCGACACGTGTGAATCTGAGGTAAGGACCATCTATATGGGTTGCATATCAACTGCTACCATCTCACGTGTGTTTGACAAACATATTATATCCTTTGATTCCATTAAGTTATGAAGCTAGCGATGAACATCATATAGTATATGGAAGTGCGTGACGTGAAGAGGAGGCTTGGACCATCACCACAGACGCAGATCCACTGCTATTGCCCAAGACAGACTCGACTTGCTTACCACTTGATGCTACTCAGCTGTAAAATCAGCGACAAACAACCAGCTTTGATTCGTGATAGTCTTCGTCAGGATCTTCCAAACTCTGCAAAGCCAGAAAAAATGGTGCAACTTACTGCACCGTCATCTGCCTCATGTATGATATGTGACAGCGTCTCCAAGCCTCTCAGAATTCCCCAGATGCTGTCGCTGGTGAGCAGTCCCTCGCCGGGGTTGTCCCAGTTGTCAATCTTGATCTCGTCTGCAACACACAAGAAATTTACGCATTACCAGATGCAAAACAAATGATTGTCAAAGACGGAGTCTGCATGCATCTGAGCTCTTTTCGTTATTGCGGGACCAAGTGATCGACATTATGTGCGGGGACATGCGTTCCTGCACGTGGTATCGGAATCTTGAAAGAGCAACCGACTATGCATAAAAATGCAAGTCTCTGTACAGAATTATTATACACCAAGAGAAGAAGACTGCTTAACTCTGCACTGGGTCTTGCAGTTTCTGCACAGTATTAACCGAGTTTATGTGCAGACTTGCGAGCAACACTGCAGCGAATTACTATACTTTGGTAGGAGTACCTGACTCTATGTGTGCAAAGACTTGTCTTCCTGTTGGGTACTATCATAGTCTGGTGGTACTGCGTTATTCTATGTACAGACACCCTCATCACGCCAGGCTTGTCACAGGTTTGTAAAGTGGCTGGCTAAACCAAGAAAATAGGCGGCTGTCTGCTGCCACAGGCCGCACCCTTGCAGCAAAGCTGTGAGGGGGTGGGTTCGGGAGGGGGTCCCTGAGCAGGGGGGGGGGCCTGGATTTTTTTTTATTTAATACAACTCTTAGATGCAATTTCCTGCACTCTGACTCTGAGGCAGCATTATTAAACAATCTTCATCACAAAAACATCACTTTTGAGTTGAGTATTTTAAGCTTTGGGGACACCACTACTTACTAAAAACAACAACAACATAAATTTCAAATTGCTGAGGGTTGAACTGCTCAGTCTCTGTCACTGTATTTGTGCAAATACAATGCTAAGACAAAGTAAAAGTTAATCTATCTGCCAACTGAATAGCTAACACAGGACTCAACGCTTATTTTCAGATCTGTCAAAAATTTTATTGCAATCTATGAGCCGTTAAGGTCCACTTTTGGTTCAGTGCACATCATATTACCAGGCGTGTATAATATAGAGATCTATATTATATAAATAGATATATAAATATCAATATATATATATATATAGATAGATAGATAGACAGGTAGATAGATAGATATATAGATAGACCTATATATTATATATATATAGAGTATAATATAGAGATATATCGATATTATACACTCCTCATATTACAATATATACATGCAAAATCGTAACGAAATTCACACAACGTTTATTTTTGCGTGCCAGCACGCTCACTGTGTCATTCCCGATTGCAGCTTTTTCCTCAATTCCAGGATAGAATTTTGCTGTCGTCCTCTGATCCCAGTAGTGCCCACTCCTAAGGAACATGCCCCACACGACTTTTAAACAATCCTGCACTCCCCCCCCCCCCGTACATCAACCAATATGCCGCCCCAGGCATGTATACACAGCCGCACTGTGCTGGCTTTCGCTGCACGCTCTCACGGGTTGCTTTTTTCGGCAACCTTTGATACTATAAAGTGAGGATGTCGTGCGATAGCGTCCTGGCTCGAAGGATGTTAGCAATATTAAACAACTAGAATTTTTCAGTTGTCCGATCAGGCAATCGGGCCATTTCAGTTTCAGTTATATTTATTATTTTTTCAAAAAAGTAGCCGATCAAATCATAAAAGTAGACGGCGGTTTTCGTCTGTGGCCGGCTTGATTTGACATGGCTGCACGCACAGTATGATCACACCCTAGAGCATACAAGTTTATGTTCAGAGACTTGCGCGCCTGCAGATTATTGGCGAATTGCCCCAAAGTGTTGGAGTACATGTTGACTTACATTGTTCATCCATGTTCATACTGGGATACTCTTCACACTTGTAAGTGAGTATGATACTGATATTTTTCAGCTGTCCATGGTTGTTTGAATCCTTCGTGGAAGAAACCATCTTGGTCTTTGTCATGACTACTGATGCTCCAGATCTCTCCCGGTTTAACAGACTCCTCTTTGATCTGTATTATGGCAGAAAAGATTGGGAAATGACAAGCGATCAGAAATAAATCACTGACGTACTTTGAAAACCCTATTGCATGTGAGGACTCTTGTCAGGCAGCCGAGTCCATGATGTCAATGACAACAGGTTGGTAGGCTCATTACTACAGCGCTTATAGTGTAGCTTAGCATAGGCCAGCTCAACCTGTGTAGTAGCCTAAACACAGTTACGAAACTTACCTTAATAGTCATAATACACATAAACAGCTGGACATCCATTTATTAGAAAAGTTTCTACTGCTATGAAAATTGATTGACAACTACATTCATCTCAAAGTAAATAAATATTTGAATTAGTACTATTGTATTAACTTTGAACTTTGTGTTATAGCATTCCAGCTTTGTTATTAGAACTCAGACATTAGTTTCATGTATAAAGTGTAAATTTCAAGTGGTGAACAAAATAAGTCACCAAACTCCAACCACCATTAGATCGGGATGGCGAGAAATCTGAAACGATAATTTAAATTGTAAAAAGCAAAATGATCGACGCACAATGGCATCATGTATTTGCCTTATCCGCTAATACTATCAGTTGCAGGGGTAGAAATTAACTTTGGAACAAAGGAGTACAACGGACTCCCTGCCCTCAAAAAGAGGGAGTCCGCGGCAAAATGAGGAAGTATGCAGTTTGAAGTTCAAAATTAAAGATATTAACAATAACACGTGCTTACTTTGAAGATTCATGCGGTTACACGTCTGCTAAATTTTCTTTATACATTTGCTGAAAAAAATACGGTAATTCCGCGAGGCCGTGCTCTGGAACGAAACTAGTTAGTATAGTATGGCAAAATTTTCAGGGAGTCACACGAACTCCTGCATATAATGTCAAATCAGGGAGTCCGACAGTAAATCAGGGAGTATTTGACTCAGTGCATTTATATCACCCTGCAGTTGATCTCTGATTTAAGTCGAACAGAGTTAAATGCAAAATCGCAAGTGTGTTATTTTTGACCAATTCATTACATAAAATAGGGTATAACTTTAGTAGAAAGCAGTGTCCAGTAGCACCCAGTTACTGCAAGCAAGCCAGGAAGCGGTTGAAACGTTCTTTCGATTGATGGCTGTTTCATTGAGCTAATTTTCAGCGCTTCCATCCGTCTCGTCAGTGCGTCATGTGGGGCTACATGAATCAGTAACAGTAGCTCAGTACAGTCAGTAGCGCTTGTCAGTACGGGCACCAGTTAACTCCACCCACCCCCCCGGAGATCGGGCAGCTCAACTCACCGGCTAACTCATTTAAGATGTATTACACATTCTGACGTCAAAAACATCTAGTTTTATTATTATTTTTAATCTATTCCATATAATTCACATACAAATACATGTACTGAAAGCAGTCTCTTACATGGAGAACAAATCTGATGGATGCAATAGTTTTGAGCTAAATAATAAAATTTACTTGATTTGAGAGCAATAATTACAAAGTGTGGTAGGGGATCATTTCTGTCTGGTTTGTTAAGATGGTTGACGTACTTGTAAGTTGTATATAAATATAAGTGAGTGGTATTGTGTGGGCATAACCTATTATTATGTGTAAAGTATAATTTTGTAACACATAATTAATCTCAATTTTCAATCTCATATATGAGTTTAACAGTGCTCGAAATAAGCGTTGTCCGGTTGTCCGAGACAACCAGAATTTGTGCCGGACAACCTAACCAGTCTGAGACATTGTCCGGTGGACAACCAAGAAACCCTATCCCTAACCCTAACCCTAACACTACCTCTAAACCGATTCGGCTATCTTATATATGCGCGTGTTATATTACCCAATTATTCTATGGTGTATAACCTTTTGCTATCAATATTTTGCATCTGAACTGACAATCAATCCCAACCAACTGGTGTAGGCTGGCACAATAATGTTCATTTTCATACTTCAAATCCGAGTGTTTTCTAGCTCATCAAGAAATCTTAATCGTGAATTAAATCGTTAATAATATAAAAACATGGGACCAGCTGCTATTTTCAACACTGGTATGTCAGGTTTTCTGATTTATGAGAGGTGAACTCGATTTGGAACCAGCAAACCAGCAAGTTTCCAACATTTTCTGGGGGAGGACCACCATACCCCCCCCCCACCTGTTTTTCAACCCCCCCTCCTTGGAATCCTAAACCCACCACTGAACAATTACATATCTTGGAAGCAGAGAACAATGAACAAAAATGTCGCCTTTTCGCATGGCGCCCAAAACAAAGATTGCAGAGCTGAGAGGTAAAGGAGCCTTAGGGTGTGGAAAGAGAGGCGGAGGAGCCAGTAAAATATTAAGTCATCCACTATTTTGCGCAGTTCGCTGTTTTTGGCCCCCCTTGTTAAAAAATCCTGGCTACGCCTTTGTTTTTAGGTGTTTTCTGATCATATTATGATGTGATTGAAAATAGGAGATTTGGGGATATTTTTTGGGACAACCAGATATTGTTGCGGACAACCCAATTTGATGCCTGGACATTTTTTTCTTATTTCGAGGACTGGAGTTAGGCGGTGAATCGAGCTGCCCGATCTTCAGGTGGGTCATCTCGACCCACACGAGCCGAGCTGACGGACATGCATGCAGGCATTAAATCTCGACACACGGGTCCAGGGCTCGAATTAACCGACGGCACCGACGGCAATTGCCGTCGGTGCCCCTATCAATCGCCGTACTGCCCCTGAAAATCCAACCCGACCGACGGCAGTCACCTGCCTTGCCCTTTTGTGTAATTGCCGTCGGTGCCCTTTAATCTAAGTTTTTAGTCGAATCAACATAACACGTGCGCGTGCGTGCTGTAGTTGCAATGATGAGCTAAAAACCGATAGTCGCAGGAGGGAATAATAATGCCATCGGATAATTATTTGCTCCTGATAGCGGGCATGTAAAATTTCTTGTTACTGTACTTCCATTAGCAGAGGTTGGTAGGGCCTACAGGGGTCAGTGTTACGGTGTAAGCTTACATGGGGGCATATTGTTTTGTACATTAAAAGCAAGACGATGTTGATGTACTAATTTGTTATGAGTTTTCCATTATTTTACAAAAGTGCCTTGGTGCCCTTCTCAAATTTTGAGAGTTGCCTTGGTGCCTTTCTATTTTAGAGAAAATTCAAGGCGATTTCTCACATGCCCTAAAAAAATTGCCTTGCCCTTCTCGTCGCTTAATTCGAGCCCTGCACGGGTCGAGTTTGCCGGCGAGGCGAGTTGACTACGCCCCCATTAAATGGCATTATACGCCCTCATAGTCTACGGACCCACAAACACTTGAAACGTCTCAATAAAAAAGAAGGTAAATAAACACAAAATGTATTTACTACCAGTCTTAATGTTTCTCTACTCTATTTCACCTATAATCACTTGTAAATGCCGGTCAAATGCTCATCTGCAACACACAAGTACGCTGCATGCTAGCTGCTGCACACTGACACATAAATATATAGCAGGTAGGAAAGCGTGCTGCCAAAATTCGCCTGACGCTCGCTTGATTTCATATGAATACAACACAAATATTCAACCATTCTACTCCATCTTTGTTTCTATTTGAAGAACAGTGTTCACTTGTTATAAAAACATACTGTCTGTGTTCGTAACCGAGCTGTGTCACGCAAAATCACACAAAGTGTGACAAAATTCTCGCGTTCGCTCCCGTTGTGCAGTTTATGTAAATGGCTGTCGGAATCAGAAAACACCCACCGGCACTCTTCGTAACCTCATTTTTGCGCTGCAACGCTCCACTGGCGGCTTTGACGGGGCTCGTACGGAAGTTGGAAAGCAGCGTGGTAGTTTCCCAAAATGCAGTGCGCCGCCTATAGCCCTGTACTTGCAGACATTTACATAAACTGTGCAACGGGAGCGAACACAAGAATTTCGTCAGGCTTTGTGTGATTTCGCGTGACACAGCTCGGTTACGAACACAGACAGTATGTTTTTATAACAAGTGAACACTGTTCTTCAAATAGAAACAAAGATAGAGTAGAATTGTTGAATATTTGTGTTGTATTCGTATGAAATCAAGCGAGCGTCAAGCGAATTTTGGCAGCACGCTTCCCTACCTGCTATATATTTATGTGTCAGTGTGCAGCAGCTAGCGTGCGGCGGCCAGCGTGTGACAGTGTGTTGCAGATGAGCATTTGGACGGCATTTACGGGAAATTGTCGGCAATAATAGGGAAAAGAGAGTAGGTAAACATTAAGAATTTGGTAGTAAATAGATGTCGTATTTATTTAGCATTAATTGTAATACAATTATATTTTATTGAAACGTTACAAGTGCCTGCATGTGTACGCCAGTACGGACCCATTGCCATTGCATTGTACAAGTTCTACAACTCAATTGCCGGCTTCGGCAGTATTAGTTCATATACTCATAGGCATTAATATGAAAAGGACTAACTAACTTGCCTTGACTCGTGATCCGTTGCAAAGATTATCTGATAATATCTTGCTATAGCGTCCTCGAGCAAATCGCATGTTTTGGCGATAACTGGAAACTCGAAATTCGACTTATCTATAAACATGTAAGTTTGCATTACATCGTATTTTTGTGGCATTGGCCATGGAGCACCAACAGTTGCCGCTTCCATGCTACCTAATTCATATCGTCCTGTAATTTGTTGATGCGCTGGCTGCACAACATCAAAATAGGCAACGCAGAAGAGGAGAATACACACTACAATCTTTATAACAACCGCCATGTTTTTCTAATGTAGGTCTCTTGTTTTTGGCAAGAGAATGTCAATGGTCATCCGAATCCTCAGTATCCGCCTATTTTCGATGGTTTTTTCTTTTAAATGAAATCACTTAAATTTATCATTAAGAATCGTGTCAAGGGAATGTAATTTCTTGGAGTAATGGTTAAATTAAAACGATACAGCAAATTATAAAATAACTTATCTGGGCAATCTGGGCGCACGTTTGTTAGAGAAAGATAGAGGGCGTGAGTAGATCAAAATACAGCATTCAGCGCATCCTTGCAAAGAGTAGCCTATGTCAATATTGCAGCTTTTGCTACCGGTGACGGTGTGCCAACGCGGAGAGTCAGGGAGTTAGCTCTATTGCACCTAGTTGGTTCTCCTGACCGAAGTGATGTCGGAATCCAAGGAAGCAGTTGGGAACTCCAAAGGTGATACGAACGTGGGAAAGACGGGGGCACTGTCATCCAGGTTCGTCGTGGAGAAAGTTGAAAGCGCGGGAGTGCCTAACGAACGGCTAGCTGGAAAACCAGACGCGAATGACACGAACAGTAGTAATTTAAACTCTGCCAAAGCAGAGCAACAACAACAACAACAACAGAGTAACCGGCGTCCGATTCAACCCCCCGCTGTTAAACCGCGACAAGAGCATGACGCGACAAAATCCAAATCTTCCCCCAAAAATTGTGAGAATTCTAGGACACGACATGTGTCATATTCCGACGGGACGGTCGACAACGTGAGCAGCGGCGGCGCCACTAGCAGCGTAATGGGGAATGTGACCCCGAAGAGTCCCCACACGTTCACGTTTAGCGGCACGCTTCGCGGCTCGCGCCAGCAAAACACCTACGATACGCTACCGCGAGTCGACCACTACAGAAACCTCTTCTCATACGTCATTGGGAACAAGAAGTCGCGACCTACGCTGGAGCAGCTGCATGAGGTGCAGTGAGATACCGTGACATAACCCTGTGTAGAGGGGTTAACGTCAACTCCATCCACCTAGTGCCCTACAATACTCGGTAGCATAATCCTAGGCATTGCCACAAGGCAGCAGCTGTTTTAGGTGGGGCGAGCATGATATAAGTCACATGATGTTGGCCACAATCCTAGTTTAGGGCCCCTGTACGTTTGTAGATTATCACCATCATCATCGTCATATATGCTTACCCAACCTCTAAACTCTAACGATCCCTAAGCTACACAAGTTGTGGTGGGCTCTACTGTACTATCGTAGACTTTCTATCACAGGCATATATGGCTTTTTGCTAGCCCATGGAAGTACAGGACTGCTAGAGTTTCAGTTCGTTTGGCTCAAAGTATGTGGTATGTTATGTCATGTCATATAATCGATCCACTGATATTGTTGAAACTGGCTCACATTTACTTTAATAACCCCCTGTACATGCATCATTGCCATACTTTATCGTAACCCTAACCCTAACCCAACCCCTAATCCTAGCCCTAACCACTAACCCAACTTCTAACCTTAACCCAACGCCTAACCCTAACTCAACCCCTAACCCTAACCCAACCCCTAACCCTAACCCTAACCTAACCCAACCCCTAACCCTAACCTAACCCAACCTCTAACCCTAACCCTCACCTAACCCATAACCCTGTCCTAACCCTATCCTAACCCAACCCCTAACTTTTTCCTAACCCTCACCCAAACTCTTTCCCAATCCTCACTCTTACCCTAACCATATCCTAACCTGATATTTTAGGGGGTATTATTTTATTGACTTGTCGACTTTGTGTACCTGATATATTTATTCATCTAACCCTCACCCTAACCATAACACATGGTAAGTTTGTGGTTGGGTGCATAATTACATATAGTGCATAAAGCATATTTGCACCCATGGTACAGCTGCCATGTGACGAATTATTGGCATTACAGATCATTTTCTATATTCTAATACAGTGGTTTATATAATGATTCATCAGTCATTCCACGAATCTAACATTATGTTATGCAGGCACAGGAGGATGGCTTGACCACAGTGCTGGTTGAATCACCAAAGAAGGAAGTGAAGGGGCCAACAAAGAAAGCTGTAAAGTTTGGATGGATAACCGGCGTACTGGTAAGAAAACCAGTATGGTATAGTGTGCACTATTCTGTGCATAGCATGACCTCTGGTCACGTTGACCTGCCTGATGCATCCTGAGTGTAAACTAATTATTCTGTCCGATATGCCTCTGATCTGTTTTCTTGTGAAGATGCTCCACTGTGCAGAAGTGACAGTTCTCTGTGATTACCTGTCTATGTGTGTATTGATCATGCAGCAGTGCTGTGAACGTACATGCTCTCTGCTTATTTTCCACCAGCCTAGCTGGCTTTTTAACTGTATCGTGAGTCTGCGTGCCATGGCCGATCTATTATCTAATTAGCGACATGGATGTTTTGTTTCGCTAGGTTCGATGCCTCCTGAACATATGGGGAGTGATGCTGTTTTTGCGTCTTTCGTGGGTGGTGGGACAAACTGGTTTAGGTACGACGAAAACGTGATCGCTCAGTCTTTGTTATAGTCTGTAAGTTACTATGTCAGATTAAACTCTGAGTAATTAATTAAAGGAATAATAGGTCCATTGATTATGCAATGTTGACGAATGCTAGAGTAACTGGCACCTTGTGTAGTTAAAGGAATAATAGGTCCATTGATTATGCAATGTTGACGAATGCTAGAGTAACTGGCACCTTGTAAGTACATTACCTTATAGCCAAACACGTATTAGTTTTTCCAATATCACTGCTGGTTA
Source organism: Priapulus caudatus (assembly GCF_000485595.1). Classification (NCBI taxonomy): domain Eukaryota; kingdom Metazoa; phylum Priapulida; class Priapulimorpha; order Priapulimorphida; family Priapulidae; genus Priapulus; species Priapulus caudatus. The sequence goes on from NW_014577378.1 coordinate 93,989, forward strand.
CTAAGAAATGTCTAATTGAAATCCGCAGTCCAAGAAATCAGTTGACTGAGTTGTTTACAGTTTCAAACCGCTGCCGGCGAAGCGGGTGTGATACAGATTTATAGTGCACCGGACATTTTCGCACGCATGCTCGGCTGTACGCAATGCTATCATCAGTGATTTCGTAAACACGGGCGCTCGTGATAAGGAACTTTTTGTCAGGGCTGTCCATGTGCGTCCGTGATTTGTACGTGTGTTTTACTCCACTTCCATGTTTAGTCCGTGGCCGTGGTTACGCCGCTGACACCTCCATTTCATCTGGCGTCCAAAACATACGTGCGCACAAATGTTTACGTCATCGGCGACTTATCGCTTGACTCCTGGATGACATTTACGGCACGTAAATGAATATCAACAACCGATTTCAAGTCTTGCATGTAATGTAACCAGCAGTGATATTGGACAAACTAATACGCGTTAGGCTATAAGGTTACGTACTTATTAACTACACAAGGTGCCAGTTACTCTAGCATACGTCAACATTGCATAATCAATGGACCTATTATTCCTTTAATAAGTAACTATTTAATTTAATTTATCAGACTAATCATCACCTTTATGCAGTTATGTCACTAATGCCTTATTCGGTCCATTGAGTGCCGAGACTTATACTGTATAATGACATGTAGGCAACTTATATACGCTTGAATCTTGGTTAAATTTTAAGTTAATAATTTCAGTGGGTGCTGATGGCACTGGGGTTTGTTGTCAGAAACAGAATTAGTCTTAACTTTGTCTTAACATTTTGACCTTTTTTCATAAACCATTAACGAATTTTGTTTCTTATAGTTATGTGGAAATTTTCTACGATTTTTCATTCCCATAACTTTACAATGTTTCTGTCGACAGTCTATAAAAAATGTTCACGTTAATGCTAGATTTGTTTCTGACAACGTGCCCTTGGTTCCAGACAGTGGATGCTCTGTTGTCCCATCATTGTTACTAAATGTGAAGCACACCCATGCAGGTAATTTAATGATCCCGATGAACCAATGTGCATTTTGGAGCTATTGATTGAATTTCTACGCCATCGAAGTAACGCCTGACGCAACCGCCGCATGATTTCAGGGCTGTTCACTGTCGTGATTCTGCTGTCTACTGTAGTCACCATACTGACCGCTCTCTCGATGTCAGCTATCTGCACAAATGGCGAGGTCAAGGGAGGTAAGCACGAGTCTAACCTTTAACACGTTCAACGCTGCCTGGGTTAACAATGCACCTACCGCCCTGTGCGGAGATTTTCGCGTTTTTACCGCTTAGTCACCTATTACACAAAATGTTTTTGGCAGGTTTAACTAGCTATAAAACTATTTATAATTAGTGGCTAGTATAATATAGATATAAACTTACTCTCAGACATCAAAACAACACCGGAATCTATCACCCGTGATCTATCAAATCAAACACAACTTTCAAACATAAAAACAACTTCACAACACACGGCGGTCAAACGCCCTTTGGCGAGGTGAACTAAAAACATTACCTCAGTCCCAAAAACTCCCAAAATAACGTTCCAAACAACAGTAATGTATTGTATAAATTATGTCATCTACTACTGGGGTTGATACAGTGACGCTATTGAATTGCTAAGCGTATAGCCCCTGCCATCTATAGGAGAACATAGTAAACGTTCCAAATTAATTTTTTTTTCAATTTTTTTTTTGCCACGAGTATACTCGTGTTTCGCGGTCGTGCGTTTTGCAGGTTCGAACGAGTACACTCGTGTTTCGCGTTGAACGTGTTAACAAGGACGCCGACACGTATCACTGACACCAAATGACAATAGGCTTTCTCTGACTATCACCTGGCATCATATTTATATTTTCAGCAAGTGAATGCTGTTGTCTAGTTGTGAAAACCAGAGGGAGTCACTTGTACCTTTTTCCTACCGGCAGTTACTTACACACCACAAATTGTTGTTTTCCGCTAACCTTTGTAATCATTGGGCATGTCATGGTGTTCATCTTTATCAAGCCAGATTCAATCTTGGCTGAGTTTTTCGAATCCCTTACATTCCTCTCAGGTTGGAAAATCTGAGTTTAGCTTTGTGCTTATTGGATCTTGTAAAGGGGAAATGTGAAAGAATTGTAGGAATGATTTGTTGGTTGTGAATTGTATTCACTGACTGGAATACTGCCAACTGGCATGCAATTTCAAACTGCATGCAATTCAATGCTTATAATCTTACTTCGCGGAGTATCATATGAATGGAAAAGTAATTCTGTTTACCGAGTGGAAAGTATTGGGGTGAATTAGGCTCACAAATAAAATATGTCACCCGATCTGGCAAAATGTGCTGGACAGTCGCAAGTAGAGATATTTCCCTACAGGCCAAATACACCGTAGAACATTAATTTTATCGATTTTTCGTTTTTGATTAATTTGAATAGAAAAGTTACTAAATTTTCACTTGCCGAAGTATCAAAGTCCACAGTGATCGATATAATGTCCAAATTTAACATTTTGTAGACCCTATCCTTCACAAACCTACATAGAATTTCCTAAAACAATGAGAGAAAATGCGGAAATTAACTCCATATAAAAAAATTGAGAGTCATATTAACTACTAGTGTTTGTGAAATTATTGTTTTTGGTGTACCTACTGTGAGCTCGTCTTTGTTGTACTGTTATCGTTCGCTTCGCGTAATAACAATTTATGTGTATCTATACAGCAAAATACCTCGGTGTGCATTTCTGGCTTAATGAGAACATTTCACGTGATGTTTTAATATGGCAAGTATGCTCATAGTAGGTGTATTTAGGCATTTTGTTGCGAGGATTATCCACTTTAAGTGTTCTGCCAAGTTTGGTTTTAATCAAACAAGTGTAACCCTATCGTTGCTAAGGAGTTATAGAGAAGGTTTCTTTCATCACATTCGCTCCCCAAACTTAAATGCCTTTTTATACATTTTGGTTTGGAATACTGTAATTATTGATATAATAAAAACTTCAAATGAGCAGAAATCGAAGACCGTTCATGATAATGCAACATGTTTGGTATCATTTTAAAGCTTGCAGACTCTTCTTTCTAGTCGCATGGATAACTCAATTTTCAATTTTCGGTCACTGTGACTCATTTTGCCAGATCGTGTCACATATAAACTTATGTTCATCGCTGCAGTCAAATTTTGACATTTGCAGGTGGCGCTTACTACATGATATCGCGTAGTCTGGGACCAGAGTTTGGTGGTGCCATCGGCATCATATTTTCGCTCGCCAATGCCGTTGCTGTCGCCATGTATATCGTCGGATTCGCTGAGACCGTTCGAGACGTGATGAAGGTAATTCACCATTACGCGTACTTCGGGGTTCGATGGGGGTGGGGTGAGGGGGGGAGGTTGCTGTTTCCAAACGTGCAGTCTTGGAATTTGGGCTATGGTTCTGGAAAGTCCAGAAAGATCGGCTTTGGTCCTGGAGAGTGGAGATTATGCTGTTATTTTGTGTTTGATCATTGAAAGTCCTCAAATTTTAGCTCATGGAAATCTTGTCTGAAAAGCAAATAAAGTTTGCTTCATGCAAGAGGTTGCCCACTAATTGTTTATTGGACGATATAAGGCACAAAGTTTTTATTAAGATAAAAAATCTTGTAGTGATGGAAAATGGACTTGTAAAATTGTACGAAGAAATTGTAAATTCCTGGAAAATTCCTGGAAGACTCCCAGAAAACTAAAGCATGTACAGTCAAACCTGTGTTAGCTCTATGAAATGGACACCTTTCTATGATGGAAGGCCACATTCGGGGTTTTTCTTAAGTGTCAGTTGTAGCGTGGAACAATCTCTATAGAATTCATACCTTGCTATAGAGACAATTATGTGTAGACTATTGTATATAATTAGATAAGTTCATTCGGTTGGTAGACTAATATAAATAACAGGGTTAATTTTTACTCAACCGTGCAAGTTTGAAACGTACCGCTGACGTTTCGCCTCCTGCTAGGAGGCTTTCTCAAAGCAAACTGATGTTAATCAGTTTTGACCACCAGATGGTGTGGTGGTCAATAGCTTAGTCCACACGTGACTAAGCCTGTATCTATCGCAAAAATTCCATTCCTCGACACACTCATCCATAAACGAGAAGATGGTTCACTAAAACTGACGGTGTATAGGAAAAAGTCCCACACGGACCAGTACTTAAACTTCAACTCACACCACACAGTCAACCACAAACTGTCAGTGGTACGGACGCTACTTGATCGTAAGGACAAAATCTTAATGGAGAGTGAGGACCGGGAAGCTGAAGCGCGCCACATCAAGAACGCACTAGGAAAATGCGGCTACCCCAATTGGACACTCGAAAAAGTTTCCAAGGAGATGAACACGGCACATGAAAAAACAACATCCCAAAAGAAAACCTCCACGGAGAAACCGAAGGCGATGATCGTCCTACCCTATGTCAGAGGCGTCACGGACGTAGTTCAGCGTTCCCTAAAAAATGCAGGTGTGGCTTCAACAGTGAGACCGTTTGAGATTCTAAAACGGGTTTTGGTACACCCTAAGGACAGAACAGATATGCACAACATTACGGACTGTGTCTACAAGATACCATGTGCAATGTGTGAAAAAAGTTGCATTGGAGAAACCGGCCGAAAATTTGAAACCGGCCTAAAAGAACACAAAAAGGACGTAGACACCGTAGCACCCAAATCGTTCACAAGGGTCCAACGAAAACAGTCGGCTACCGAAATCACCAAATCCGCGATCACTGAACATGTAGCGAAGGACAATCACACCATCGATTGAGAGAATTCGAAGATCATCGATCGCGAGCCAATCAAAATCAGGCGTTGGATTAAGGAGGCCATCTGGATCCGCAAGACCGCAAACATCAACCGAGACGAGACAGGCTTATAGTCACGTGTGGACTAAGCTATTGACCACCACACCATCTGGTGGTCAAAACTGATTAACATCAGTTTGCTTTGAGAAAGCCTCCTGGCAGGAGGCGAAACGTCAGCGGTACGTTTCAAATTTGCACGGTTGAGTAAATTTAACCCTGTTATTTATATTGTATATTAGATATCGATAATAGATAAACTATTGCTGTAACGGACACGGTGTATGTTGTTCGTATATTGTTGGGAGTGATTACGGGATCATGCATTGCTATGTTGACAGGAATACGGGTTGCAGATAGTGGATGAACTCAATGATGTAAGAATCATAGGCTGCATCACCCTTGTTGTGCTACTGGGAGTAGCCATGGTAGGCATGGAGTGGGAAGCACGGGTGAGTGTGGGCTAGACGGGAGGGGATGGTATATCGTGGATATGCAGGTGGGCTGGATGCGTGGGAGCAGCTGAAGAGGAGGTAAAGGAGAGTGGGAGGCACAGGTGGATTTGAGGGAGCAGCAAGTAGGAGGGGAAGGTAAAGGAAACGTGATGGGGAGAACTGAGTGGGTGGGTGGGGCAAATGAGGGAAAGGGGAGGAGCAGGGAAAGCAAGGGATAGATATAACAAGTGAGGGTAAAAAGTGGGTGAATGTGAAGCATAGGGGAGTCGGGTGTATACATGGGTAGAGGATGGAGGGGGCGTATGATTCACATGGCTATGGAAAAAGCGTAATTTAGAGAGTTGCAACTGGTTTTGGAGCCAGAGAAAGATGTCTCCTTCAGGTGGCGGGCCATGAATTTTAAACTTGATAAAAGCTAACAAATTCCATGCGACAAAATGCAGACCGTATGTTTCCGTTTCTTGGACTAGGTGAGCATAGGTGTGTTGAAGAGGGTAGATAGTGGACGGTTGGAACAGAGGTAGAAAAGCAGGTTGATTAGAGAATGTAGTGGAGGGACAAGGATGAGTGTGAGAGGGGAGACAGCAGAAGTTAGAAGAAGAGGTAGAGGAGCAGAGTAGAGATGGGGGAGAGGAAAAGTAAGAGTGGATGTGGCCGAAGCATGCATTGCATCCCTCAATAGAGAAGGGCACTGAGTGGGAGATTTACTATCGAAGTGTGCAAATTCGTGTACACAATCCACGTGTTCACGCGTGAACACATACCGTGTACATGTAAACACGTGTACACGCGTGAACACATACCGTGTACATGTAAACATGTGTTCACACGTGAACAAATACCGTGTACATGTAAACACGTGTACACGCGTGAACACGTACCGTGTACATGCGTGAACACATACCGTGTACATGCAAACACGTGTACACGCGTGAACACGTACCGTGTACATTTAAACACGTGTACACGCGTGAACACATACCGTTTACATGTAAACATGTGTTCACATGTGAACACATACCGTGTACATGTAAAAATGTGTACACAGGTGAACACATACCGTGTACACACATGAACACATACCGTGTATATGTGGCATCGCACTCATTTCTATGTTGCGAACCGAAATCATTTGTTACACATCTAAACTGGAATTGATTAAAGATACCTATTTAAATTGCACAGCTGTATTGACCTTTAAGATAAAGAAAGGCCTCACCCTGTGAAACCTGATTTGGGCCTCGAGTGTGATATTAAGCCTAGCTTTGCTTACCAGCCGCTAATCTACGCAATTGCTTACAGGCGCAGTTAATCCTGCTCGGCATTTTGGTAGTGGCCATCTTGGATTTTGTTGTCGGTCTTTTCCTGAAGGTCACCGAGGCGAAGGGAGTGAAGGGCTATACAGGTTACAGTGGTGAGCATACCTATCCTCCTATGTCACAAATCGTTGCATTTGTACACGCACTTGCTTTTCCTTTGTGGTGCGAAATCTTATTTCTGGACAAAGCATGTCAGTTAGTTTGATTAAAGGGCTACCAAACTTGATAATATGATAATAATACTAAAAAAAGAATGTTATTATTATTATTATTATTATTATTTCATATACTCATCCTAACTGGCCTGCTTTCTACATCCCTCTAGCGGGAACGTTCTTGGAGAACTTGCATCCGGAGTTCCGGGAAGGTCACGGCTTTTTTTCCGTCTTCTCCATCTTCTTCCCGGCGGCGACAGGCATCCTCGCTGGCGCAAACATATCGGGGGATCTCGCCGTGAGTGCCAGGAATCTTCCCCCTCTGTCCCGGACCACGGGGGCTGGATCGTGTGGACCGAGGGCCGCGAATTCGACGGGAAAAATGCCAAATACAATTAATGATAAATGGGAAACGTTTTATAAACGAGCGGAATTTCCCCCCACCAATACTAAGAAAGGCTCAAATTCGACGCGCATCGGATCTTTGCGTCGAATTCGCGATTCAAGGTTAAAATTTCTTGTCGGATTCTTTCGAGGGGAGTGATGCCCCATTGTGCCACGAATCACGCCGCCCGTCGCTGCATCTCTGTGCTATCGGCTATTGGTACGTGAGCGATCGGCGGCCCGTGGCAGTCTTCGTTAACGCGCGCGCTTTCTCACAGGATGCGCAGTCGGCAATTCCCAAGGGCACCTTGAGAGCAATCCTGCTGACGACAGCCACCTACCTTGTGATGGGATGGATGGTCGGTTCGACTGTGATCAGGTGAGCGATTCGTGAATTGTCATTCTGTTATTGTTGTTGTTGTTGTTGTTGTTATTGTAGTTGTGTATTTGTATTGTATAGTGTGGGTGCTTTATCTCACCGTGTGCAAACCACTCTTCGTAGTTCGTGTCCTTTACCTTTGTGCTCATCTCTTCATAGTTTGTGTTCTTCACCTCTGTGTTCATCTCTTCATAGTTTGTGTCCTTCACCTCTGTGTTCATCTCTTCATAGTTTGTGTTCTTCATCTCTGTGTTCATCTCTTCGTAGTTTGTGTCCTTCACCTCTGTGCTCATCTCTTCGTAGTTCGTGTCTTTCATGTCTGTGCTCATCTCTCTATAGTTTTTATTCTTCATTACAGTGTTCATCTCTTCATAGTTTGTGTTCTTCGTCCCCATCTGTATAGCTACATTCATCTATTTGTAGTTCCTGTACTGTCCTTCATCTCTGCTTTCTCCTGGCAGGGATGCGAATGGCAGCACAGAGGACTACTACAACGCGACGGTGAACTTTACATGCAGTGCCCCGGACGCCTCGCCATGCCGATACGGCCTGCTTAATGATGTGCATGTACGTAACCCCGGATACCTCGCGCACCTGTTATACACCTGCCTAACAACTTGCATGTACGTAACTCCGGATACCTCGCGCACCTGTTATACACCTGTCTAACGACGTGCATGTACGTAACCACAGATACCTCGCGCACCTGTTATACACCTGTCTAACGACGTGCATGTACGTAACCACGGATACCTCGCGCACCTGTTATACACCTGTCTAACGACGTGCATGTACGTAACCCTAACCACCTGTTCACACGCCTCGCTTTATGTTGTATGTGATGCAGCTGTTACACACCTTGCTGTGTTTGCAGGTGATGGAGCTCATATCTGGCTTTGCTCCGCTCATCCTTGCCGGCATCTTCGCTGCAACCCTCTCCTCGGCTCTCGCCAGCCTCGTCGGAGCGCCAAAGGTCTTTCAGGTAGGCAGGGGTAGAAATTAACTTTTGAACATGGGAGTCCGTAGCAAAATGAGGGAGTCCGCAGTCTGAAATTCAAAACTAAAGCATAACAACAATAATGCATGTGCTTATTTTGAAGATTATTGCCACGCACATCGGCCAATGAAAAGATATGGTAATTCCGCGAGGCCGTGCTCTGGAACGAACTACTACTAATTTGTATAACAGAATTTTCAGGGAGTCGCACGGACTCCTGCCTATGTCAAATCAGGGAGTCCGACAGTAAATCAGGGAGTATTTGACTCCAGACCAGCGAAAAAAATACACGGGAGCAGCGAGCGATTTCGCTCCCGTCAGCTTTCAAAGCGCTCTGGTAACAACAATTACGAGAGCGAAAATTTTGGAAGATACGAGAAAAAATCGCTCCCGTGCCGCCGGCAGCGTTCGAAATCAGTTCCGACCCGGAGGCTTGAGCCCACCAAGTTTTTGCTTGTGCCACCATCTCTACGAAACTGCCGGTCCTCTTCCCCTCATATTACGCTGAAATACTACGGTTATCGCAACGGCAGTTTAGACAGACTTGTAAACGGGAGCGCATAATACGACCCGTTCCTCAACGTAGAGAGCTGCGTGAACTCCCTCAACGCATGATTCGCCACACAAACAAAAACTCGCGACAGTCTAAGAAATCGATTGTGGCATCGCCGGCATGCCAGTGTTTTTATGACCGCATAACAATAAGTTTATATATCGCAGGGTTTATCGTGGGGAGTGAGGGCACGACCATGCAGTGACACCTGCCACGCAAGTAATCATAGCTGTTAACTGAATTCGTCACTTTTCTTACCGTAGAAAGTGGACTGTTTTTATTCAGTTAGATATCTAGAAGCAATGTAAACTGTATATATACTTAAAGATTCTAGGCACTTGTAACTTTGCGAATGTGCGGCAGCATTGATCTATGCATGGGGGTACCGTGGACTGGGGAGGAGAAAAACGAAAGTAAAACCTTACCCAGAAGCTCCCCCAACATTCCTAGAGATTGAAACATTTATATTTGACCAACTCTAATTAAGTTACATGTATGCTGTTTTAATGCCAATGGTTATCTTTATATACTATTTTGTTACTCACTCCTAGTAAATAAGCGGACCACCAAATTTTTGTGCAGGTCCACCAACTTACTGAAGTTAGTGAAGTTGGTGGTCTTGCTGCGACGAGATTTGAATGAAAAAAATAATGCGAATGAGACAATCAGTGCATGCAGTCATACTTTGTACACAACATGCATACAGCAACATGTAAACCCGGCCTCCATGATTTTGTCACCATTATGAATGATTGTTGACCTCGTCGATTTCGCCAAAGCATAATCTTGACTTTCGTTTGGGAAACACCTTTACGATAATTCGACACAATTTCTGGCTTATGAGACATTATTAGAGTCAGTGCATCAAAATTATGAAAATTTTAACAAAATCATGCTATGAAAAAGTAGCTCTGGTCAAGCCTAAAATAGCTCCCGTAAAAAAATTACGAGAGCTCTTTTTTTCATACAAAATCAAAAAAGAGCTCTCGTAAAAAAAAAGTATTCTAGGCTGCTCCGGACTCGCGTTAATTTCGCACCCTGGGTAGGCGCGGCTTCCCCCGCCCTGCAGACCATCTCTGAGTTGAGAACCCCAACCACGACCACGCGAGTGGCTTTCCCCTTTGGCGACCGTTGCTATGGTTGAGGGTCGTTCAGAGGAGAGACAGTAGGTAGGGGTGCTTGATAGTTTAGCTAGCTTCTAATAGATTAGCTTCTAATAGTTTTGAGCGAGTTAGCACGAGGAATAAGCTTGATAGGTATGCAAGGGAGAAGCAGTGCGTACCACATAGAATGGGGACAAGGTGGGTCAGGACGGTGAAGGTGGGTGAAGTGCGGTGTGAGGCGGTAAGTAATGTTAAGCATAACATTGGTTGGTATCATCACACAAGCGGTAGTTGGGCAGGGCAGACCTCTGAGCTATGCCTCTGAATGAGCTATGTTTGGTGACACCCTGTATGGGGGTTGGTGGCCAAGGCTGCCCACTGTTTGATTGACTTCACACTGAATAGGTTGTCAGCATCCTCTAGGTGTCTCTTGCTACAGGCTGTGTGCAAGGACAACTTGTTCCCCGGTATCCACGTCTTCGCTGTTGGCTCGGGAAACAACGACGAACCTAAACGGGCGTACCTACTTACGTTTGTCATTGCCATCGGATGCATCCTGATCGGTAAGTGTCCCAACTAAGAGTTCGGATGCTACTGTCCGGTCCTAGGAGTGGGTAGCAGTTACTTGTACGACTTGAAGTGGCTTTATAAACATTGGCAAGGTTGCTAATAAAGTTAATCTCAGTTAGATCCATAATCAGTACAAAATAACTTACTCTGACGAAATTTTCGTCCATCTTTCCGACAGAATTCCTCAGGTCTAACGTTTCCAGGTAGATGGCAGCACTGGAAACGGAAGGTCGAACCTGGTTATTTTTGGGCGGCCTCCAGCCTGCGGTCCTCTCGAATGGGTGCAGATCTGAGAATGTTGTCGTAAATGTGGGATAGATTGTATGACCCCTCATCTCTATTCATTGTAGTCGGTTCTCTGCGGATGTGAATTGCTTCTCTGATTTGTCTGCGCCTCGGAATTGATTCCTTTGACACCACAGTGGTCTCTTTCCAGTCCGGCAGATGGTTTTGATCGACCATACGGTCTGTTATGGCTGACTTATGCTGTTGTCCTGAAGTGGACGCACGAGCCGCTCGTGTGCTGGTTCCTTTTGTGTGAGTGTTGACATCAGTCATATGTTCTTTTAAACGTGTGCCAAATTTTCTGCCTGTTTCCCCAATGTACGTACTGTCACAGTTCGAGCAGGCGATACGGTATACACATCCGGTAGTATTTTTGTTTTCAATTTTGTCCTTGGGATGTACTAAGATGTTCCTGATGGTCTTGTGGGGTTTGAATGCTGAAGAGATGTTGAAGGTCCTTAAGGTGCGGGCTAACCTCTCGGACATGCCCTTGATGTAAGGAATGATAACTAACCCCTTATTTTTCGTTTTCAAGTCGTTCCCCTTCTTTTTCAATTGGTTGTTGGTCACTTTTGTTTCTATTTTCCGTTTTGTGTCTTCAATTGTCCAGTTTGGGTAGCCGCAATTTCGAAGTGCGTGTCGAATCTCAAGTTCTTCGGCGCGTATATCTTTCGGTTCCGTTACAACGGTGTTCAGCTCTATCAAGTAGTGTGCGGACGACTCCCAGTTTGTGAGTTATCGGGTGGTGGGACTGAAAGTTCAGATATTGATTGGTATGGGTCTTCTTCCTGTAGACCACGGTTTTTAGCGTACCATCTTCTTTGCTCACAATCTTCGTGTCTAGGAAAGGAATGCTGTTGTTTTCCATTTCTTCAGAGGTGAATTGTATGTTGCCGGACGTATCTATTGAGTTGAGATGATCATTGAGGATGCGTGTGGATCCCTTGGTAACCACCGCTAGTATGTCATCTACATAGCGTTTCCGAAATCTGGGTTTGATATGTTCAGACGCTGTATTGATGGCTGTCTGTTCTAAATCTTCCATGTATAAGTTGGCAACGATCGGAGATACGGGGCTACTCATCGCCGTGCCGAACTTCTGTTGATATAACTGTCCGCCAAACATGAAATAGGTGGTGGTGAGCACAAATTCCAGCAACTCCATTATGTCGTCTACAGTGAGTAGCGTTTTCTATCTACCTTGAAACGTTAGACCTGAGGAAGTCTGCCGGAGAGATGGACGAAAATTTCGTCAGAGTAAGTTATTTGGTACTGATTATGGCATGTAAACTATAGAGATCCGATGAAATTATTTAATCATCTATTGGCAAGGTTGCATTTTGTAAACGTTAGCAACGTTGCATTTTATCTAATGTTAGCAAAGGTGCATCTTATAAACAGTGGCAAGTTTGCATTTTATAAACCTCAGCAAGGTTCAATTTTGTAAACAAATCTCACGTAAAATGTTTCATTACCCGAAACAAGGCAAAAAAAACCAGAAAAACCATGTGTCGAAACTAATTTTACATCAGAAACAAGGCAAATATACAGCACAAAAACTGCACATCTCATTAAATCAATCATTTGATGATGTAAGAAATCAATGATGTAAGAAATCAATGATGTAAGAAACCACATATAAACAATGTGTCGCGTGTGATTGTGAGCCTTGTGTTTTCCAGCGGAGTTGAACGTGATTGCCCCGATCATCTCCAACTTCTTCCTGATGGCCTACACGCTAATCAACTACTCGTGCTTCGATGCCTCCTTCTCCAACTCCCCGGGTAAGACCCTCGTTAAATCTAGGTGAGACTATCATTAAATACAGGTAAAGCCCAGGAAGGAACCTTGATACACACAGTTTAGACCCTCGTGTAATGCAGGTAAAGCTCAGGTAAGACCATCGTTGAATACAGGTAGAGACCAGCTAGGAATTTCAATACATGCCAGTGAGACTCTCGCATATAAACCAAGTAACGCTTAGGTGAGTCTCTCGTTAAACACGGAAAAAACTTAGATGAGATACTCGTTAAATGCGGGTAAAGGTCAGATGTGGCGTTCGTTAAATTCCCGTAAAACATGGGTGAACATGCGATCCTCAGTAGATGCACGTAAAGGTCAGGTGTGACCCTCGTTAAACGCTGGACAAGGACAGCTAAGATTTTATCAGTGATGTTGTGTGCATAACACCTCTTACACCTCACCTGTTTTCTACCTGACTGTCGGCTTCCGTCCACCACTACAGTACTAAAACGTGTGACTGTTACCACTCACTAACCCCGTGTTGTTTATGTGACTGTAGGTTTCCCACGTATGTTCCAGTATTATGGCATGTTGCTGTTACCACTAACTAACCCATAGTCTCTATGTGGCTGTAAGGTTCACTTTGGTGTACCAATACTACAGAATATGGCTGTTAGGACTAACTAACCCATATTTTCTGCGTGACTGTAAGATTCCCTTTGGTGTAACACAGGGTAAAAAATACATGGCCCGAGTGATGAGCGATTCGCTCTTCAAACCTCTGAAATCGCTCCTGCAAAACAAATTACGAGAGCGAAAAAAGAAAAAAAAAATTTGAAAAAATCGCTCTCGTAGCGGATGTGCGAGCTAAAAATATGTGAATTGCACAGTGAATTGCATGAAGATATACATGTAGATGTGTCAGAATGTATGAAAATATACAAAAAAATAGGCAATTCAAAATAGCTCCCGTAAAAAATTTTGACGAGAGCTATTTTTTCCACAGACTTGAAAAACAGCTCCTGTGGGAAAAAAAATTTATTTCCCTGGTGTACCAGTACTACAACATGTGGCTGTTACCACTAACTAACCTATATTTTCTGCGTGACTGTAAGGTTCACTTTGGTGTACCGATACTACAGCATATTATATATGGCTGTTACCACTAACTAACCTATATTTTCTGCGTGACTGTAAGGTTCACTTTGGTGTACCGATACTACAGCATATTATATATGGCTGTTACCACTAACTAACCTATATTTTCTGCGTGACTGTAAGGTTCACTTTGGTGTACCGATACTACAGCATATTATATATGGCTGTTACCACTAACTAACCTATATTTTCTGCGTGACTGTAAGGTTCACTTTGGTGTACCGATACTACAGCATATTATATATGGCTGTTACCACTAACTAACCTATATTTTCT
>NW_014577378.1:108188-110002 GCF_000485595.1 Priapulus caudatus
GTACATAATAGAGATAATAATAATCTCTATTATGTACTCTTGATATATACAGTGCAGCAAACCAGGTATGACTACCTATAATTAATGATTAGTTGCCTGTAAATGATCACAGTATTCTACATCTACATACAATGTAGCAAGATAAATATGGTCACCGGTAATTAGTAATAAGTTAGCTGTAGATGATCACAGTATTCTACATCTACATACAATGTAGCAAGATAAATATGGTCACCGGTAATTAGTAATAAGTTAGCTGTAGATGATCACAGTATTCTACATCTACATACAATGTAGCAAGATAAATCTGGTCACCGGTAATTAGTAATAAGTTATCTGTACATGATCAGAGTATTCTACATCTACACACAGAACAACGAGTCAGGTACGGTCCCCCCCCCCACTCCTGCACAGTTACAACATTAATAAGTTCAGAGCACCTGTAAAGCACGTCACCTTGTTATAATATATGCCAAAGGTCAAACACTACGTCAGTGGGTGGATATTGGTCGGAATAGATAATAATAGATAATAGATCGGAATGGATAAGTTAGATTAATGTTTACCTCCAGCGTTAGTTTCTCCGCTGGCTTTTAATGTCGTAACTATACCTGCCATTCAGAAGTGTTCACATCAGTTACGTTTGCGTTCTGTAAGTGGTTCAGCGAGTAGAGTTGTTGTTTTCAAATAGCTAACGCGATGTTGTGTTGCCACCTGGTGGCATTACATAGCACGTTGTAAGTGGTTCACCATGTGGAATTGCAGTTTTCACATAGCTAATGCGATGTTGTGTTGCCACCTGTTGGCGTAGATGTGAACTGGGGATCGTCGACGCAGGCAAACGTTTACCGCAGTGCCCTCATCGCTCTGCTCAAGCTCAACAACGTCGAGGACCATGTAAAAAACTACAGGTAACCTCTGCCGTCTGCGTCTTTGCGGCTTTGCGGCTTCACGTTGTGGCCGCGACATGCAGTGCTGAGAGCGTTCGCACCACGTAACCTAGCTGCCTGTCACTAGCACGTGAGTGGCGAGTGTGAATTCTTGCAGGGAGGGTGGTATGTAATCGGTCACGATTTGACAGCCGTGATGCAAAAGTAATAATGCTGTATGCAAATTTTGCTTTTTTTTGATACCGGCGCGTTACTCAATATGCTACGTGATGCACTTGTTGTTAGTTGAGCCTAGGTCTTTCATTGAAATTTCTCATATAAAATCTATGTAATAGTATTGTACAAATGATTTGTAATATTCTTATTGTTGTCGGTGGATTATATTCTATCGTTATTACGTGGCTATGCAACTTGTATAGAAATATCAAATATCAAAATACAAAATACAATATATCAAATGTGTGTCGAGTCGACTCATTTGTTTATGTTTTTATTAATTAATTTATGATTTATTTATGATTTATTAATTTGAGATGTGTGACTGGTCTGCTGCCGTTTGTAATCTTACATGTGAATATTACATCTTCAGGCCACAGTGTTTGGTGCTCTCTGGTGACCCCAGGTCACGACCTGCCCTAGTCGATCTAGTGTCCAGTTTCACCAAGAAAGTCAGCCTGATGGTGTGTGGACATCTCGTATTGGTAGGTGTTACAGCTTCTCTCTCTCTCTGTCTGTCTCTCTCTCTCTCTCTCTCTCTCTCTCTCTCTCTCTCTCTCTCTCTCTCTCTCTCTCTGTGTCTGTCTCCATCTCTACATCATCCACTATATTCATGTCCCTTCTCCTTCTTTTATTAGTTTCTCTCTCTCTCTCTCCCTCTCTCCCTCTCTCTCTCTCTCTCTCCCTCTCTCTCTCGCTCTCGCTCTC
>NW_014577378.1:111254-124210 GCF_000485595.1 Priapulus caudatus
GAACCAATTAATTAATTGACTAATTATTTAATTAATAAAATTTTCAGGATAGGTCAGAAATGGTGTAACTTACAATTTATTACATTTTGTTGGTGATCCCGATCCAATTAATTAATTAATTAATAAAATTTTCAGGATAGGTCAGAAATGGGGTAACTTACAATTGATTACATTTTGGTGGTGATCCGGATCCAATTAATTAACTAATTAATTAATTAATAAAATTTTCAGGATAGGTCAGAAATGGGGTAACTTAGAATTTATTACATTTTGGTGGTGATCCCGATCCAATTAATTATGTAATTAATTAATTAATTGAAATTTTCACTTAATTAATTAATTAATAAATAAAAATTTTTACAGTGAGAGAATTCAGCTGCCTTGGCGGAGGTTTGTGCTCTCCGAGTGCTCTAGTTTTAATTTTGTTTATTATAATGTCATATACTTTATAACTATAATATGTTATATATTTTTGTCAGTGTTATTAGTAATACTGATATTATTATTACCATTCCTGTTGCTGTCACTATTGTCATCATGATCATCATTGTCATTACTACGAAATATAAACTGGCATGATTGCAAAGCTAACTACCATTATTATTACTCAACTTTTAATTAATTATTAGCTAATAAATGCTTTAGTAATGATCGATGGTACTATTAGCGATACAGTATGTGAGACTAGATGAACGTCCGTCTTGTTTCAGCGATGCGTTTGACCTGAATCTATCTGTCGGCATTCTCTGCGTGCAGGGGGGCCTCGACTGCTCCGACATGCTCGAGCTCCCAGCCTCCGCATCAGTACCAGGTACGCACAACCACTCGTTTCAGCATGGCGTGGGACGGCGTGGCCATGTACGACATAGTTCGTGAGGGTTACTGACACTAGGCGCGTCTGTTGTCGACTAGGGGGTTTACCAACTGTGCTGTTGTTAGTTGGGGTTTTTATTTAACTGGGGGTTTACCGACTGTGTTGTTGTTAGTTGTGGGTTTGCCAACTGTGGGGTTTTCAACTGGGAGTTTACGGACTGTGCTATTGTTAGTTGCGGGTTTGCGAACTGTGGGTTTTATTTAACTTGGGGTTGACCGACTGTGTTGTTGTTAGCTGTGGGGCTTGCCAACTGTGGATTTGTTAATTGTGCATTCGCCTTCTGTAATGATAATGAAGTAAAGGTATCTATTTGCTGCATAGTGTTACAGAAACTGGAGAACGAGTACGAGTGTGTTGTGGAGGATACGGATGATGAGGATGAGGAGGACGAGGAGAGCAGCTGTGATGAACAGGAGACATGCTTCAACACAGAGGAAATATTCCACTCGTGTGAGGACCTGCCTTCTGAGAACTCAGGTAAGAACAACTCAGGTGAGAACAACTGAGGTGAAAGCAATGTAGCTGTGAACAACTGGGGTGCAAACGAACCAGTGGAGAACAACTAGTGAGGATATCTCAGCTTAGAACAATTCATGCGAGAACAAATCAAGTGAGAACATTGTAGCTGTGAACAACTGTGGGTGAGAGCATCCTAGATGAGAACAATTTAGTTGACGATATCTTAGCTAAGAATGATCGAGGTGAGAACAATTAAGGTCGGAACAACTCGCAGCTAAGAGCAGTCCAATTGAGAACAACCTAGGTGAGACATCACGATAATTTTCACGTGACTTGTGTTAGCTTCTCCTAGTGATGTTCTACATGATGTAGTGTTGTCGTGGTTACAGCCGAGGTGAAGAGCTTGGTGGACCGGCGCCCCGCCCCGCTCGTGCAGCCACAGCAGGCGATCATAGACGGAGCCGTTGGCACGGCAACCACACGCGTGCGCGTCGTCGGGAGGCTGCCCATCAATCGCGCGAAGCTGCGCTCCAGCAACCAGTTCCACCGGAAGCAAAAGAAGGGATTCATCGACGTCTGGTGGCTGGCAGACGACGGAGGTGTGTCGCTACTACCTCACACTCCGATTCATCTCTGTATTCTCCGCTGCTGCTGTAATACCTGTGTTGTGCTGCGATGTTACTTCACCTTCATTCTTGGGAGTTCACTCGTATCATTACTGCACCTACGTTCACGTGTGTCGTTACTGTGCCTGTATTTCTTTGTGTCGTTACCTTGCCTGTAGTTATTTGTATCATTACTGCACCTACGTTCACTTGTGTCGTTAGCTCACCTGTATTTACCTGTTTCGTTACCTTACTTGTATTCACTTGTGTCGTTACCTTACTTGTATTCACTTGTGTAATACCTTGTCTGTATTCATTTGCATCGTTACTGCGACGCTATTCACCTGTTTGGTTATCTCACCTGTTTTAACCTGTGTTGTTATCAACACCTTACCTGTATTCTTGTGGATCATTACCTTACCTATATTCTTATCATCATAACTTTACCTATATACTTGTTCATTATCATACCTGTGTTCACCTGTGTTGGTACCATCATAGTAATGCAGCAAGGATCTAGCTAATTTCTGCTTGCTTCTGTCTTCAGGTCTCACCTTGCTGATTCCCTTCCTCATCAGCCAGTCATCGCTGTGGCAAGGCTGCAAGCTCCGTGTCTTCTTCCTCAAGGGAAAGGAGGATTTGGATAAAGAGCAACGCAAGTAGGTGATTGTTTGATCTCTCAGCAAGGGGGGGGAGGCACAGGGAGGATTGTAGAGCTAATTTGCAGGAAACAAACATTGGAATTATCGAATTATAATGAGCGGTGATCACAGTTAAATTGGGTCTTTCATACTTCTCCTTTATGTATATTCATACTTGCAGATTTGGATTTGCTTCAATATTTTTTATGTTTCGTATATTGCAATAACTATAGTGTGCAAGCTGTAATGACAAGCTGGTGGTGAAATACCGTGTCATGACTCTTATTAAATTAATGGTCGCCTCTTGTTTCAGTATGGCCGCTCTACTAAGCAAGTTCCGCATTGACTACTCTCAGATGACAGTCGTTGATAGCCACACGGAAGCTCCCAGTGCAGAAAGGTAACAAGGGAATCATCATTGAACAAGTTTACTATTTCTCTCTTTCTCTTTCTCTCTCTTTCTTTTTCTCTCTCTCACTTTCTCTCTCGCTCTCTCTCTTTCTCTCCCTTCCTCCCTCCCTCCCTCTCTCCCTCCCTCCCCTTCTTCCCCACTCCCCATTCCTCCCCCTCCTCCTTCTTCTCTCCCCCTCTCTCCCTCCCTCTCTCACACAATTTATTTATCTCTCTCTCTCTCTCTCTCTCTCGTCAAATGCAAAGTGTGAAACCCCCTTGCCATGTCGTTTCGCAGCGTCACAGAGTTCCAAGAGCTGATCGAGCCGTGGCGCGTGCGTGCGGGTGGGACGGGGGCGGCGAAGACGTCGTCCGGCATCACGGACTCGGAGCTGCTGGCGCTGAAGGCTCGCACGGTGCGGCACGTGCGTCTGCGGGAGCTGCTGCATGAGCACTCACAAGATGCCAGCCTCGTCGTCATGTGAGTGTCTAGTTGGTCTCCGTCTGAGACTCCTCCCTCCTCCGGCCGGCCGCCAGTGGAGGGGGGGGGGGTTGGTAGCACGTCGCTTCTTATACTTTGTTGTGTTTTTACGTGTATGTAGTTCATGTTGTAGTTTATCAAGTGTGAATTCTGATTAGGATCGGAGGGTCAAAGGTTTAGTGAATTGTAGTAGGTATATGCATCCGTTTTAGGTTTCTTTATATTTAATATAATTTAATATATATATTATATATATATTTTTATATAAATAATTATGATATCTATATATTAAGCATGAATGTTAATTATACCTGTGGACATAGCTGTTGTGCTTATTTACTAATAAAATATACTTACACTATATTACACTATATCGTGCATTACTACTGTCTTGTTTCAGCACGCTGCCGATCCCACGGAAGGTAATCTGTTCACCCTACCTCTACATGGCCTGGCTGGAGACCCTGACGCGCGGCATGCCCCCAGTGCTGCTGCTGAGAGGCAACCAGACCAGCGTTCTCACTTTCTACTCCTAGGCAAGGCTTCATCTATCAGCAGGGCTTCATATATGAGCACAGGTTAATCTGTGAACAGAGTTTTATCTGCGAGCAGGGCTGCATGTGTGAGCGGGGCTCATCTGTTGGAGCAGGGCGCTGCATCTGTGAGCAGGGCTCCTCTGTGAGCAGGGCTGGCATCTGTTGGAGCAGGCGCCCCATCTGTGAGCAGGGCCTCCATCTGTGAGCATGCGGCTCCATCTGTGAGCAGGGCCCTCCATCTGTGAGCAGGGCCTGCCATTCTGTGCAGCAGCCGCTCCATCTGTTGAGCAGGGCTTGCATCTGTGAGCAGGGGCTGGCATTTCTGTGAGCAAGGGCTGCATTCTGTGAGGCAGGGCTGCCATCTGCTGAGCATGCGCTGCCATCTGTGAGCCAAGGCTGCCATCTGCGAGCAGGCTGCCATTCTGTGAGCCACGCGCTCCATCTGTGAGCAGGGCTGCATCTGTGAGCAGGGCTGCATCTGTTGAGCAAAGGCTGCGCATCTGTGAGCGGGCTGCATTCTGCTGCAGCAGGCTTTCATCTGTGAGCCAGCGCTCCATCTGTGAGCAAGCGCTGCAATTTTTGTTTTTTCTGTGAGTAGCGGCTGGCATCTGCAAGCAGGGCTGCATCTGTGAGCAGGGCTGCATCTGTGAGCCAGGGCTGCATCTGTGAGCAAGGCTGCATCTGCTGCAGCGGGCTGCATCTCCGAGCAGGGCTGCATCTGCGAGCAAGGCTGCATCTGCGAGCAGGGCTGCATCTGCGAGCAGGGCTGCATCTGCGAGCAGGGCTGCATCTGTGAGCAGTGCTTCTTCTGTTTGATAGGTTTGAAAGTTGTTGAATTTCAACAGGGTTACATCTATGAATAGTTTTTATTTCATTGAGGTCTCTCGAAATTATTTCGTTTCACTAAAGTTGCTTCTAAGCATGGTTTACCATTTATTTATAAGAATCGTTTCATTTTACCTAGGTTTCATCTACGAACCATTTACTATAACCAGGGTTGCATATAAGCATGATGACTTTCTTTGACTATGGCTGTCCTTATGAAGAATCTCTTGAGCGATCTTTGTCTGAAATCGCTAGCGATTTATAAGTTGATCGCGCGCATAAATATTACAGTGTATCTCGCTCAGTGTGTCACGTAGCATATCCTTTTTTATAACATATTGGAATCTACGTGAATGCTTATTTGTGAGCGAGGATTCAGTCCACTCGCTGTGCTGTGAGACTAACCATCGTAATCTGGTCATAGTAAGTGGGAGTCAATCCAACACGAGTAGATGTTCACTTCACTCACTGATAGTACTTTCAGACTAAACTATGATCTTGTCATAGCAGGTGGAGTAAATCTACCAAAAGTATATATGTATAGTAATCATGTTATTATATCGAATAACGTTACCATTTATAGTAGTAATGTTTAGCTAATCATCCCGTCTCACCATCACTAGGTCAGTTCAGAGTCGAGTGCACCGCTTAAGCCCGGCGCACACGTCAGTTATTTTACTCAAGTAAAATGACGCATGCGTCTAATTACTCAACGAAAATCCGCCGCACACGTGAGTAAAATGACTCATGCATCATTTTACTTGAGTAAAATAACT
This sequence comes from Priapulus caudatus, assembly GCF_000485595.1. Classification (NCBI taxonomy): domain Eukaryota; kingdom Metazoa; phylum Priapulida; class Priapulimorpha; order Priapulimorphida; family Priapulidae; genus Priapulus; species Priapulus caudatus. The sequence goes on from NW_014577378.1 coordinate 116,842, forward strand.
CACGTGTGTGCGCCGGGCATTAGAGAAGTTGCAGTCACTAATAGCGCTGCCAGACTTAACTCTGCTACGGCTAGTGGAGTGAATCCACACTACAATACGCTGTGCACCTGACTCTTGCCTGGCCTAGTGGTGGCGAGGCGGGATGGTTAGATAAACATTCTCACCAAAGAGAGAAGGCGGTGGCACGCTGAGAGACGAGCAGCCCGTGTCTTGCTTCTGTTCTGCGCATGCAGTGCTGTGCTGGTGTTTGCACAAACGCTCCCGTCGGTAGCTAATCTGGACTGGCTGAAGATAGCATCGCCCGCCTCTGCCTTGTCATCCGCCCGTCTGGTCTACACAACATCTCACTCATGACCCCGAGTACCAGAAAAGGGGAGCGAGAGAAGGAAAAAGAGAGAAAGGGAGAGAGAAGAGCGTGTGAGCAGAGAGGGAGTGGGAGAGAAAGAAAGGGGAGAGAGGGAGTGGGGGAAGAAATAGAGAAGGAGAGAGAGAGAGGGGGTGTGTGTGCGTGCGTACGTGCGTGCGTGCGTTTGTGTGTACGTATGGACGTGCGTGTGCGTGTGCGTGTGCATCCTTCTCCCCCACACACACATAGTGATGCGTGGTGGAGGTGCTTTGAAGAGTACGAAATGCACGTTTGTTCCTTGCATGTAGATAGCAGCAGGGGTTCGATTCAGAAACTTAAATTACTCACGGTAAAGTACCCACCCTCCGCCTAACCCCACTCGCCTCACCCCGCTCCGCCGTGCCTCGGTCTGCGTTCCTCACCGTCGTTCCCGTCCGATTGCTTCAACTCTGTATCACCCTGCCGTAGAAGCACACTTGCTCACCCTCACTGGTAGAGTTAGGTATTGTAGGGTATCGTGCTTTCACTAGCCTGTCAATTGCTCCATGTTTATATAATATATATATAATCTATGCCGGTGCTTGCATAAAAGCGCTCGCGTTGTTTTCAAAATATACGAACGTTCTTTTAGCTCACTTTACTGTATCTGTGTTTGCTTAATAAAAAATGGTGCATAGAAAACTGTGATTCATGTCAAACGCTTGCGAACTTTAAACGACGTGATTAATATTGTATAATAATTAGTTAGTCAAGCAGGTGAAGTGTGAGGGTATATAGCGCGGCGAGCAGATTGGATTTGTATGGTGGACAGTCGCATGGCTGACGATGATTTGGTTCAGCCCGCGATTTGTCGTTAATAAAACGTGTAATATAGGTGTGGCCAACATGACCAGGGCCATTTTTACGGATTATATATTATGTTCTCCGCGTGTAACATGTGATTAATCGTCGTGTTCACAGTTCGATACCGTATCGTGTTAAAATCATGCGTCTTTTATGTTAGCTTTAAGCCTAGTCATGGTCAAGGGTTCGAGTCTACTGTGTTTCAAACGGTGCTGGATGGAGTTTTATTTTGAGCAAGTGCAGAACGAATGTTGGAGGTGAGGACTGAAATGCTATCTCAGTGGTTAACATTCCGGGCGTTAATGCTTAGTTTAATACTCCCGTGTGTCAATGGTTATTGCAATGTGTCGATGGTTGATATTTGTCAGTGTCAGTAATTGACACTTCAATGTGTCGGTGGTTGACACTTCGGTGTGTCGGTGGTTGACACTTCGGTGTGTCGGTGGTTGACATTGTAATGTGTTAATAGTTGACATTGACCATTGACGAGAATAGATCAATAAAATATCCGTGATTATCATGATCTCTTTTTCAGGAATGATTGAGAAGCGCGTGTTTTATTCACTACTACATGATATTATTGCTCGTTCTTGTTTCCTACATCGGTTACTGTTCTCTATTGTTGCTCGTTTCCATAAAGCACATATACGACGGGGGTTTATTTTCTGGAATTACGTGATATCCTAAATGCATGTTCTCTCTACTGCGGTCGTTGACGTTGTTGTTCATTGGAATTACGATTTCTGTAATGGCTGCTTATCAGTGGATCGTGTACGGGCGCACTGTTTTGGTGTTTCAAAGTTGTGGGGAAACTTTCATGTCTAGCTTTACGCGCAATATGAAATGTTCCTATCTAGTTATCGTTTTCGTGTAGTGTACAATGGGTGCATGTTCACACTTATTTTTACCGTACTTCAGAAAATACCATTATCATAAACGAATTATCCGATGATATTTCTTTTACAATTTTTTAAAAACAAAATCGTGTTTATTTTCGTCACGCATTTAACATGCAGATGTATTTAGGCACCGTTCGCATTTGTAAACATGACTTTCGAATAAATATTTATATACAACGTAAAAATACTTCGAACGGTATTTTGACGGCGTTTCAATTCGTAACAAAAAAAACTTTAAATGACAGCAGAAGCTCGATGTTGACGTTATAACTACCGATGATGGTTTTGACAAACTGGTCCCTGGTGAGTTTTTACCTTATCAGGGCAGCTAATGTGTGCCGATAGTTACGAGAGTGCCCGCCAGGTGACTCAGCGTCGATATCCATCCACTGCAGCATCGGCAAACCGCTCTCAGCTTTGGTAACCTAGCTTTATGACATTCGGATACACTCATACAGCTAGAGTAACCAAAGAGAACACCGGAGCCTGTCTCGTGGTCCACCGGGTGGCGCCACGCGTATAGCGTGGTGGGATCATGACGGATGACCCGCGTAGATAGGCATCCATTTATCGCTAGCAGTCGCACGCTCGCCCCCTTTTACCTTCTCTTCAGTTATTCCCTACCAGCGCAGCTTCGGCGGTGCCCTCCAACGTTTTGATTGCCATGTAGAAATGTGTGTGGGATGTAGAAGGCGGTGGAGATGTAGGTAGGCGAGCGTGTAGAAAAAATGAATGTCCGTCCACCCACCTTCCATTGACGAGGATCTTTCTGGAACGAATTCTGCTAGATGACGTCATCTAGCAGACGCGACTCGACGTCGAGAAAGTCTGTGCTGGCTCCTAAAGACATGCAAAACATAACTGACATAGCGGCTGAACCAGACAGCGACGGAAAGCGAGACAGGCAAGAGACGGGTGTAATAAATTGTGATATGAATTCAAAATTCGAACTTTATATATATGTATTTAAATACCGTCTCACTACTTTGTGAGTGTGCGACACGCCGCCGCCTCACGCACGCCCAAAACTAGACCTAGATAACATATATATATATATATATATATATATATATATATATATATATATATATATATATATATATAAGCGACTTTTAATTATTTATAACTTCATATAATGTTATAACTATGTCGACTTTTCACTATTAATTGAGAGATTAACAGATTAAAAAGAGAAAGCGAGAGAGAGAGAGAGAGAGAGAGAGAGACGTAGTTAAAGTTCCAGCGACACAATTACAGTAAAAACCGCGCGTATAAGACATAGATTTTAGAACATGTTAGGCTAAATTCCCATTTAGACCCCTTTACATAAGAACCTGTTTTAGGCTAAGTTTAAAGTAGGTCTTATTTTCCATGCAGATGAGACTTAAAAAGAAACACAGGTAAATAAAAAAGACGAGCTCAACAATATCGATGCGAATAACAATGCCAATTGCCAATGCACTGCAATGCTCAACAATAACAATCATATCTATTAATAATATAATATTATATAATTTATTAATATTATATATATCATATAATATTATCTCAACCATAAAAAAAAAATGTGCAACAACTAAACCTCCATATAACACCTTACACATAACACTACTGTTACTGGTAACACATGCATCACAGTGACTAAGCCGCGCGTAGCGCGGGTTTCAGCTTAGTACATATTAAAAGTAGAAACAATTAAGAACCTATTTAGAACTTTTGAAGCCTAATTTTCAGTAAGCACATTTAATATAAGAACATAGTGAGGCTAACTTGGAAAAATCTATGTTCTTTATACGCGGGTTTTTACTGTAAGACGTCAGCAATCCGGCTGTATGTGTGTGTGTGTGTCGTGTGTGTGTGTGTGTGTGTGTGTGTGTGTGTGTGTGTAGTAGTAGTGTGTGTGTGTGTGTGTGTGTGTGTGTGTGTGTGTGTGTGTGTGTGTGTGTGTGTGTGTGTGTGTGTGTGTGTGTGTGTATGCCAAGGACACTACGAGGCGGCATCTCGCTGTACCCATCTCTACGTGCTACAGCGCCGCTGCGCGTACAACCATATCGTCGTCATCAGCCGCGCACTGAGCGTACAGGTTAGCTGCAGGTATAGAGGTGCGGTCAGGGATATAAGGAGGAGGGAGAGGCATCTGTAGCTATCCGCTAACACCGCTAAACGGGATCGCGTGGTGCGCATGCGCACTGACGGCCGTGGGGCGTGGCCGATGCTACCGGCGCTGTCTACTAACTAGTTTACACTTACCCATCGCTATAGCGTGCCCCGCTAGATAGGCCGACTGCTCTAGCAAACTTGAGAGATATTTTTCTATTACCACGTGTGTCTAGACACGCGGGCGGTGGTGGCGTCTGCGTAGCGATGGTTCGGAAAGAGGGCGTGGCACTTGCTCGGCATACACTAGCATTGCTATACGCTGTTACTCACGTGCTGTTCATATATACGCGTGCAATTTGTCTTCTATTTTCTCTATTTTGCGTCTCTTATCCATTTCTTCTCTTCGGCTCTCTCTCTCTAGCTATCTTTCTCGCTCACATGCTTGCTGGGTCGCTCTCCCTCTCCGCTCCCCCCCCCAACCTCGCTAGATCACGCTCTCACTCTCTCACGCTCGCGCTTTCGCTCTCTATTTTTCTCTTGCTCTCCCTCTCTCTCTTTCGCATTCTCTCTCCCTCTTTTGCTCGCTCTCGCGTGCTCTTTCCCTCTCGGTGAGTCACACTCTCATTCTCTGCGTGTCTTCTGACGTACGTGGCACACATGTCGACAACTGGGCGTGGCAGTTTACCTGAGCGCCGCTCCCTGCTGCCGTCCGACGTCACCTGTTTCCCACCGACGCAGACGACGGCTGCGTGACTTCACCGACAAGGGGAAAACTATAGCGAGTAGAATCTCCTTTCGGTCCATCTCTTCCTCGCCGACGACGCTCCAGCATGCATTCCGCTCGACTTGTGTTGCCTGTCCGACTTTCCACGCGTGTTGAGCGGAAACGCAGCGCCGTATCTGTCTTGCCCGCCGTAAAGCGACGCTGGGAGAACCTCGCGTGGCCTTCCTCCCTCGCTGTCGATCGCCTTCCTTTCCTCCGTGATTTCTTCCTTCCTCTACGCGTGTGTACGGGGGAGGGAGAGAGGCGAGAGACGGTGTGCGGAGTGTCGAAGGCTCGCGGTGGCAGTGAGAGAGCTCGAGCGAGCGCCACGCCTGGACCGGACAGGGCGCGAGAACCGAGAGAAAACCAGCCGATTGCCTGCCGGCGTTACGGATGGCTAGCTGCCGTGAAGGAGAGGTGTGTGCGCGCCGCGCCTGCGTCCGCCGCCGCCGCACATCCAGTTTCCGCGTACCCTGCGTCGCCCAGCATCCCGACCGACGGCGACGACGCTTCCCGTCATCGTCAACGTCACCGTCGGTGTCGTCATCGTCATCGTCATCGTCACCGACGGTTTCGTCATCGTCAAGGACGCTGATGGTTCTATCGTCGTTAACGTCGTCGCTTCCCGGCAAGGGCAATAACGCCGACACTGTCGTCATCGTTAGCATTACATCGTTGTCATTATTGTCAATGACGCTAAAGCTTCCGACATCGTCAACGTCGCCGCTTTTGTCATCGTCGTCGTCGTAACTTCCTGTCACCGCCAACGACGCAGCTTCCGGAAATCGTCAATGACGCCGAAACTGTCCTCGCGAGAAATGGTCCCTGGTCAGAAATTCGCTCCCACACGCGACGGAAAAACACGTAAAGCATCTATAGGTGAATGAAATAAAGACCGAGACATGGCGGCTTGCACCGACGCTGATATTCGGTTTTCGATATTTGCCCGTAACGCATGATTCACTCCCACACCTTCCTTATACTTCTGCACACGTACCACCTCACGCTACAGATACGTATTGGGCCAGCATCCCCATAGTCCGAGCCCAGCCTCAGCGAGATCCTAGCCACCCAGTCCGAGCCCAGCCCCATACAGTCCTACCCACCAAGACCTAGCTCAGCTCCCCAGTTCTGCTGGCCGGCCCCAATCCTAACATCCAGTCTTAGCCTAGGCCCCAATCCTAACAAAGATCCTGTCTTAAACCAGCCCCATGGCCTAACTAGCCCCCACCCTACTCCTAGCCCAGCCACTGTGCTAGCCAAGCACCCGGTTCTAGCTTAGCCACCCACCGCACTCCTAGCCCAGCCAATGTGCTAGCCAACCACACCGTCATATCTTAGCTCCCACTCACTCCTGGCCCAGCCACAGTGCTAGCCCAGCCACAGTTCTATCCCAGTCTCAGCTCCCAGTTCTATCCCAGTCTCAGCCCCCAGTTCAAGCCCACCTCCAGTTCTATCCCAATCCCAGTCCCCAGTTATAGCCCAGCTTCAGTTACAGTCCAGTCCTAGTTCTAGTCTAGCCCCAGCTCTAGCCAAGTCCCAGTCCCCAGTTCTAGCCCAGTTCTAGCCCAGCCTCTATTTCTAGCCCAGCCTCAGTCCTAGATTATTCGACACGTGTTACGACTTCTAATTCCGCAGCAGACGACATTCCAATCCCCCGCTGACAACCTTGTGGGTGCGAGGTCCACCAGTCAGCCCTGGCGGTGATGTCTGCTCGTAAGCATCATCTCTGTTAGCGCTGGAGGATTAAATCATACAGATAGACTGTTCTTAGTTAATAATTATGTGATAGCCGCTCGTGGCTGTTGTGGATGGATGGCGAGTGGGGAGGGGGCTCAGGGCAATAGTCTCCTCTCGGCTAGGATTCGATACTAGAAAACGTAGTGAAAAGACGCAAGACAGTCATTGATGAACATTTCAACGCTCCAATACACCGATTGCTTCCCAAAGTTAGTACTGATTAGAGGCGAGAAATGTACCGTCTCGAGCACAAATATGCGCGACTGGGCCTCGCCGCTAGGAGCGCTTACAGCGCTGCATCGCTCCCTAATGGTTGATAGCGAGTGGTTGTTGCACTACTCCTGGCTTCATCCATAGCTCATAGAACGGTAGCCGTTAGGAATTAAGTATCAGCGCACATATCAACGTCATATAATATTGGCAACGGCGTTGCGTGTACTGTGTGTGTGTGGGGGGAGGGTATCTCGCATGCGCGGAAAACAAGACGGCGCGAGACATTTGTCGGCATGCATGCACCCATCCATTTATCCATCCATCCGTCCATCCATCCATCCATCCATCCGTCCATCCATCCATCCATCCATCCATCCGTCCATCCATCCATCCATCCATCCATCCATCCATCCATCCATCCATCCATCCATCCATCCATCCATCCATCCATTCATCCATCCATCA
>NW_014577378.1:124777-143989 GCF_000485595.1 Priapulus caudatus
CATCCATACATCCATACATCCATCCATCCATCCATCCATCCATCCATCCATCCATCCATCCATCCATCCATCCATCCATCCATCCATCCATCCATTCATTCATTCATCCATCCATCCTTGTCCGATTCCGATAAAATGTCGGCTTTCAATTCTAGTGCAAATGTTAATAAAAATATGAAAGCGCGCGCAAGCATTTACCTGTGTACATCTACTGGCGCAGCGATTCCATTAAATTTACATCTATCGCAAATGAATCCCATTTTACATCACTGTAAAAATAAATTCCACATTTTACATCTCTGCCAAATAAATTTCATTTTACCATTCAGTACCAAAAGCACTTCTATGCCGTCATGATGGACCACTGATTTAACTTTGACGGTAGAGTAGAGCAATTCATTTTTTTTCTCCATTTGTATATTTGTTGCTAGCTTGCACTGCTCATTGCTCGCGCGTGTACAGGGGGGCGCCGGGGCGTTTTTTACATCGCGCTGTACCGACGTGCAAGGTTAGGACGAGCAGGGTAGACGGCTACATCGCGGCCCTGCACGGGAGAAGTCGAGCTACACGCATGCCTGCTTCCAGCAGGTCCTTGAACCCAGCCACTCTCTATGCCACGGACACCTACACGAACGGGCGACACCCCGCCCCCGTACGTACGTACCTGCACACACGCACGCACGTACACACATATGAACACGAACATACACTCGAGTGCATGCATACGCACGTACAAGCAGGCGGGCAGACAAGCATGCAGGTACGCAGGCACATAGACACACACCCACACACGCACCCACGCACGCACACACACACATACCCGTGCGCCCCCTACTCACTTCACCGAGTGCGCATAATGTGACTTACATTATGTTACAATGACATATGTACAGATGTACAACATCTGCACAAAAGAAACTTTTTTATATTCATTCCTGATTTCATATAATACTCTACATGTACATATAGCATTAGACACACACACACACACACACACACACACACACACACACACACACACACACACACACACACACACACACACACACTACACGACACGACACGACACGACACGACGACACGACACACACACACACACACACACACACACACACACACACACACACACACACACACACCTGTACGGCCATCTCCCCTGTCTAACCCGCACGCCCAACACACACACCACATTCATTAAGAGATGTTTCGCGAGAAATTTCGAAAGAGAAAGTCACCGTGCGATACGCATCAATATGTCTACATGTGTGGCATTGCCGCGCTGTCACGGTGTGTGTGTGTGTGTGTGTGTGTGTGTGTGTGTGTGTGTGTGTGTGTGCGTGCGCGTGTGCGTGAGTGTGCGCGCGAGCGTGCGCGTGTGTGTGAGTGTGTGCGTGAAAACCACAGTTATATTGCCTCCGTGCGGCACTACCGAGAATAGAAACTCACTAACACAACCGGTTAGCGGTGCGACAATTACGTGGCCAGTGGGTCAGTGCTATGCGCACATGTAAAAGCTGGTGGGCGGCGACACGTACGTCTCTGTGGGGGAGGAAAACCGGGCCTCTTCTGTTATAGCCGAGCGAATGTGACGGAATCTCTCGCGGCGGTGATGTATCTTGTCACCGCGTCGAGCGAGAAAGACACAGAGAGAAAGTATGTGTGCGCGTGTGTGTGTTGTGCGTGCGTGTCTGCGTGCGTGCACGCGTGTGCGCGTGTGTGTGCGCGCGTGCGTAAGTGAATGCATACGTGCGTGCGTGTGTGCGTGCGTGTACATACGAGTGTGAGTATGTATACCTGGGCGTGCGTGCATGCGTGCGAGCGCGCATGTATAAGGGGTAAAGAACGCGTGCCGGAGAGAGATATAGATAGGGAGCGATAGACAGAGAGAGGGAGAGAAAGAAAGAAGGCACGCGTTAGAGCGAAAGGGGGAGAGGGAGGGGGAAATAGAGCGAGATTGATAAAAAGGAGAAGGAGAGCAAGGGAGAAGGGGAAGGTGTGGAAGAGGGTAAGAAGGAGAGAGGGAGGGGGGGAGAGATATAGAACCTGCATCGCCCCAGGCGTTGACGATGAGCAATATGGTGGGCGCTCCGATGTCCGCGCCTTCGCGCAGACGAACCCGAGTTTTCGCGACATTCCCGAATATTTCCGCCGAGGACGAGCTGTGAACGTGGATGTATTCGTAGTCATCGCATCCGATATAGCGACGACGGTGCCGCCATTAACGTCTGCGTCTGTCACGAGAGACGCAGCAGGTTGTCTCATTGGTCCGCGCCGTAAATCGTACGACGTGGGAATAAATTCGTTAGTAACAATCGTCAGTTGTAGTTTTTACCATGTTAGTAATAAATTTTCAGCGGTAATTGTTAGTGGCATTAACAGTAACCATTTAGCATTATCTCTTTTTCATTAACGCATGGCGTTATATATATATATATACTTATTTATTTATTTATTTATCCTCTATATATATATATATATATATATATATTTATTTATTCCCTATAAATATGACATCTGATAATGAAACATCGGATAATCTGCATATCATCGTAGTAATTCGCATTGTCTACTATTAGTGCATCACATGATAAATCGTTGAAATTCTATTGGATAACGTCGCAGGTACTATGAAACAATTTGCATAAATCCAAAATGGCCGCCAATTTCCATGATTTTGTAATATCTCTGCTATATCCAAGGACATATTTCAGTAATTTAAAGTTATATTTTAATTATTATTGGCATAGAGAATGCATTTACCTATATTAGAATAAAAATGGATCACTCCCTATATCATGCGAAAATGCAATATGGCTGCCCTAATTTGCATAAATCCAAAATGGCCGCCAATTTCCATTATTTTGCAATATTTCTGGTATTCATGGGTATATTTGAGTAAATCAAAGTACTATTATGATGATTGTTGGCATGGAGAATGCAATTACCTATATTATAATAAAAATGGATCACTCCCTAACATGCAAAAATACACTATGGCCACCCTAATTTGCATAAATCCAATATGGCCGCTATTTAATTAGATGTATAAATGTTCATCTTGCATGAGGATTTCGTATTCGGATTGCCAAATGGTTAATTTGTTAGACTACAATAACAAATACTACGTTCATATTTATCTCATTATTATTAATTGTCATATATTAAGAAATTAGAATTAGAGTTATTATTAGGATCTTTGTATTAGGAGACTTTAAAATGCACAAAATTGCCAGTATTGAATTAGAAAAAACATTCCACGGGATGGGCATAATAGCTACCACTACGCCACATAGAAAATCACCCAGTACGCCGATTCCTAAAGTATGAGTGACGACTGCAGACATTGCTGAAGTTGGACGCATAAACATTGAGTACATCAAGATGCAACCTAAAATTCTACCTTTAATGTATCGGCCACTTGGGGATATTTCAAGGGAGGATGCAACGTCTCATCTCGATATACTGTGGAAGACGTCATTCCTCTGTTACGCTCTCATAGGCCATCGTGGTCTGGGATGATGCAGATGTTACAGCACGGTCCATATCTAGGACACTCATCTGTGATGTTTCTGCCCATGATTGATTTTGATCCTACAGACCACTCTTGCATCTACTCTACGCTGAAATTCGTTTCATCTCAGGCAATGCAGAATAACGTTACGCCGGTTATCACATTTGACCAGCCTCTGTTCTGGAAAGCACTGACAATAATACGGTCACGGCCAGGTGACTATTTCCTACAGCACATAGTCCTGCGGCTGGGGGGGTTCCACACCGAGATGAGCTACCTTGGTAGCATTGGTCATCTGATGGCAGGGTCGGGACTGCAAGAAGTACTTGAGTTTACGTACGCTAGTAACTCCGTAAGCCACATGCTCACTGGTAAGGCCGTGTCTCGAGCAGTGCGTAAACATATGCTGGTAGACGCTGCACTGAACACCATTCTTATTGCTGATGCTTAAAATGTGCCCCTACCGACCAAGGAGACAGTGGCAGCACAGACCCCCGAAGGAGAGACAGAGGGTTTTGATGATCCCACCAACGCTATACAAAAAGATACTGAAGAGACAGATTTGACAGAGGCAAGAACATTGTATGACAGGGCAATGTCTGCCACGATGTCAATGGAAGAAGTGTGTTCTGCTGATGTTTTAAGGAGAATCCAGAGAAAAATGAGTGAGATGAACCAGAAGAGGACCATGAGAACATCACTGCTGGGGCTACAATATATGGAGATGATAGACATACTGCGTAGATTCCTTAAAGCTGAGCGGAATGGCAACTGGAAATTGCATCTCCAGTCCATACGAGAAATGTTACAATTTTTCGCAGCGGGCCACAATATGTATGCAAAATCTGCATACATATACTTGCAAATGATGCGTGACTTGCCACAAACACATCCAGACGTCTACAAGAAGTTTGAGGAGGAGTACCACGTAGTGAGGCGAAGTGGGAGGTATTGGGCAGGATTATCAACAGATCTCATCATCGAGCAGGTTCTAATAAGAAGTTTGAAGACAAATGGGGGACTGACGAGAGGAAAGGGGATGACGGAAACACAACGCTTGCTATGGGTTCTCTCAATGCCAGCATGTGCGAACATCAATGAGGCCATGCAGCAGCTGAGTGGGGTTTCCTATGAAACAAACGAGCAGCACAAGGACTGTTCAAAGGCTCGTCAAATCAGAGATGTTAATGACACTCTCGATATAACCAGCTTTCTTTGAGAGAGAGACCCATTTGTTGACACTATGTCACTTTTTAACATTGCCAATAGCATAACAGCACAAGATGGCGTCAATGTTGAGAAATCTAGACGGATTGGTGAGAATATTCTTGCCTCTATGGTCGACAAATAAGTGGAAGAGTTCACGTTCCGGAAAGCTGACCACGCAGTTACCATCACTTCCAAATCCACAATGAAGATCAGAGAACAAGCTGTGAAAGTAGACCCTTAGCTGATATTCCAGAGACTGTTCTTTATTGGCGAGCGCTCTGGAAATTTGCCATCACTATTCAAATATAAGCTGTGCGGTCACCCTCCTGCCTTGTTTGATTTGTACGGTCTTCCATTGACGGCCAGAAAGCCAGCCCTCGCCGATGCTCTGTGGAAGATCGTAGAAGAAGTGCAACAAGAGCCCAGTGGAGCTATGCACTACGCCCTAGATGGTGGTGCTCTCCTCCATCGACTTCCATGGCCAAGAGAGTCCACATATGATGACGTGGGTAAAATGTATGTTACATATGTTGTGCATACGTATGGACTTGCTGATGTTGTATTTGACGGCTATAGTGACGGGCCAACAACAAAAGATGGAACACACATCAGAAAAACAGGTGGCGTCGCAAGTGTTACAGTCAATTTTACGGGTAGTATGGTCATCCAGACGAAGAAGGAGGAATTCCTAAGCAACGCTTCCTGAACCATCTCAGTTCTTAACTTCAGAAGTCTGGTTGTACCACACATCATGCGAATGACGATGCTGACGTCCTCATAGTGAAGACTCCCATAGCATCCGCAAGATCTCGTGACACTGTTCTGGTTGGAGATGACACAGATTTGCTGGTACTACTACTCCATCATATTGAAATGGATTCCCATGAGCTGTTCTTTGCACCTGAATCCAAACAGTCCTCACAAAAGAACAAGATATGGTGCATCAAAAAAGCAAAGGAGGTACTTGGCCCATCAGTGATTGACAATATCCTGTTCGCCCATGCCATAGTCGGCTGTGCTACCACATCTCGGTCATTCGGCTTAGGGAAAGGACTAGCTATAAGTAAACTTACGAATGATGCAACGTTTCGGCAGCAGGCCGAGGTATTTATGAAATCTGGACAGGCGATTACCAAAATCAGCAAGTCCGGAGAGAAGGCCCTAGTTGCACTCTATGGTGGTGACAGACATGAAAAATGAGATGACCTGAGATACAAGCGTTTCTGTGACAAGGTCGTGAAGCGCAATGTCCATGTAGAGCCACAGACGTTACATCCATCATCAGCAGCGGCAAGGTATCACAGCTGTCGTGTGTATTATCAGGTAATGGAATAGAAAGGAGAAGTTTAAATGAAACCTGACGAATGGGGATGGCGAGTTGTGGACAATAATTACCTGCCAATACTGACTGATCTACCTGCAGCACTATCAGAGCTTCTAGATATTGTGTATTGTGGTTGTAAGAAGGACTGCTCTTCAAGAAGATGCAGCTGCAAGAAATATGGCATGCCTCGTACTGCAGCCTGTACGGAGTGTCGTGGCACAAGCTGCTCTAATGCGCTATTACCTGACACCACTATTGAAGACTAAACAACGTACTGTTATATAATGTCCTTGCCATGCCGAGTATGTTTGAAGAAATTTGCAGTTTAAAGTTTCCTGATACAAAGATGCCAATGTACAATTCTAATTCTAATTTCGTAATATATGACAATTGATAATAATGAGATAAAGATGTACATAGTATTTGTTATTGTAGATTAACAAATGAACCATTTGGCAATCCGAATAAGAAATTCTCATGCAAGATGAACATTTATACATATAATTATAGCAGCCATATTGGATTTATGCAAATTAGGGCAGCCATATTGCATTTTCGCATGATAAGGAGTGATCCATTTTTATTCTAATATAGGTAAATGCATTCTCCATGCCAACAATCATCATAATAGTACTTCCATTTACTCAAATATATTCTTGGATAGCAGAAATATTGCAAAATAATGGAAATTGGCGGCCATTTTGGATTTATGCTAATTATGGCGGCCATATTGCATTTTTGCATGTCAGGGAGTGACCCATTCGCATTCTAATATAGCTAAATGCATTGCCCATGCCAATAATGATTAAAATATACCTTTAAATTACTGAAATTTGTCTTTGGATAGCAGAGATATAGCAAAATGATGGAAATTGGCGGCCATTTTGGATTTATGCAAATTATGCAAATTTGCGTGGGAGGATTTCTTAGGACTTTTAGGATGGTGTTCTGGGGTCATCACAGAAATGCCCTGTAAAAAAAAATTCTGTTGCTTTTTTTTAAGGTTGGCTGCAAAAATGACCTAGATTGCTTGGACTATTAAGAAACTTTGTCTTATTGAGTTATTCACTTCATATTTGCCGAGTAGATTGCAAAGTCATGTGATGCGCTAAAAACGTTAATGCCTGTTGTTAGGGGCACTATGAGAGCATTAATATATAAATAATGAAACAATTCGGCTTCTTTTATGCAACATCACGTTTGCGTGCTCCAGACCACGGCCGCGGGGCGGGTGGAAGTTTGGGGGAGCGGGCGATCGAAAATCTGAACGCCGTAAGTGTTTCATGTTTAAGCTTCCGATAGACTCCTGATACTATATAGAGACTTGCTAAACAGAGTGCTCGCACATGTAGACAATGGCCTTGCGGTGCGTGGTACGAGACAGGTCGTATGGATCGAGGCGGCTCGGTGAATTATATATTCATGTTATTTAAATGACGTGCATGATTCAAAGAAATAACCAACACGATCTCTGTTTTTCCCCTTTCAAGTACATAATATCTCTTTAAGATGATATACAGACGTGTATCAGGCTTTCTCTGTCATCCCTTCTCTGTACTTTCCCACTCTTTCTCTCCCTCAATCTTTCTCTCTAAGGGGCAAGAAGAACTCGAAGAAAAAAAGAAAGGGGTGAAAAAGAGGAAGAGGAAAAGAAAAGAAAAGATGAAGAAGACGACGACGAGCGGGAGAATGAGGAGGAAGGGGAGGAGGAGTGGGAGGAGGAGAGGTAGAGGGGGAGGAGATGGAGGAGGGGTGTAGTAGTATCAGCAGTAGCAGTAACAATAGCAGTAGCAGTATCCCTAGCCGCAGCCCTAGCAGCAACAGCGTAGCGCGTGGGCGACAAGCCAACTGTGATTTACCTATTCCAGCAGCAGCAGCAGCAGCAGCAGCAGCAGCAGCAGCAGCAATAGCAGCAACACGACCAGTAGTAGCTGGTAGTGGTAGTGGTAGTAGTATTAGGAATATGAGGAGTGGGTGGGGGGCTAGAAGCAATCAGTGGAGGAGATGGAAAGTGAGGCGGGTAAAATACCTGGAACCAAGAGGTGAAGGAGGTTGGACGAGGAGGAGAAGGCGGAGGAGTAGTGAGAAGGAGGAAGGGGACGACGACAAGTGAAGAACTGTAAGGAGCGGGTGGAGGGATAGAATGGGTCAATGGAGGAGGAGAAAGACGAAGTTAGCAAAGAGAAGAGGCAGGAGGAGAATGGATCGCAGAGCTACACGGAGACGAGACGGCAAGCAGGCGAGTAGCTAGAGAGCTCACGGATGAAAAGAAGATGGAAGAGAAATAATAAAAGAATAATAAATAAGTGTGTGGTAAAGGAAGAAATGTAGCGATGAGTGTAATAGGAGAGTAAGAATGTAATAAGAGGGAAAGTCGAGAAAATAGGCCATTGGTGTAGGATGAAACGAAGCGGCTGAGAGCAGGTGAGAGCATAACGCTTCACCCTTAGCTGCTACTTTCATACTGGTCAACGATTCATCTGGCGTTTTTAGCCGTCTTGCCTGCATTACAATCATACATGGACTGCTGTATTACTTCCACACTATTAACTCTTACTACTTTATGCTAACACTTTAGCAATAGCATACCAAAACTCACAGTGGCATGACAAGAAGGCAGTACCCAATTTCATGCGGTTATTCATATAAGACGCCATAAGTCGACCTCCTGATTAGACCAGTCCCTGTGCTCCTGTACAACCCATGTATTGCTCGTCCTGCTGTGTTGTCCATCCTCTTATATATCACCTCTCTCTCTCTCGCTTTCTCTCTCTCTCTCTCTCTCTCTCTCTCTCTCTCTCTCTCTCTCTCTCTCTCTCTCTCTCTCTCTCTCTCTCTCTATCTGCCACGCACTCTCTCCTTCTGTCTGTCACGCTCCCCCTCTTTTTATTTCTGTCTCTCAAACCACTCTAACTCACCCCATCTATATTAAATATGCATTAAGATATATCGTATACAAACAACTTGGTGCGTGCGCGCGCGTGCGTGCGCGTCGGCGAGCGCTTGTGCGGCGGAATTTCATCTGGATTAGCGAGCGAAGTTGATTTCAATTCATCCACTCCCACAAACCCGTAGAACGAGTTCTGAGGAATGCGCACGCAGGGCGAAGCGCGGCCTGTTACGCTATCGCACGCTCTCCGTTGAGCGAGTGCGCGGTCCAAGAGGCGCGCAGTGCGGGAGCGAGCGGATGGTGTAGGAGATGCGAGAAAACAACGAGTGCAAATATCGAGAGAAGAGAAATGGGGAGAGAAAGATGGGAAGAGAAAAAAAAAGGGAGTAACCCCCCTTTACGTTCAATATCTCAATATCCTTTAGTGGTGCCACCCGGTGACGCTTTTTTTGACTTCGCCCCTTTGGCATTTGACATTGACCTTCACGTTAGCCTTGAGCTTTTCCCTTTCCTTTTTGACCACTGTCTTTTAATTTAATCAGGCTAGTTACATTGTAATAAAGTGATTTAGCAAATATCGGCTGCATAGCATATCAATCGATTATTCAGTTATCACACATGAAGATTATGTAAAATATTTAGTATATACGTATATATATAATTATCATGTTTAAAGTATTTAATTATCTTATTTAAAGATAATTCCGGTCCTGGATACATGTTCTCATATAAAGATGTTTATGATTATAATGAGAAAATTTTATATTAGAAGAACACGTTAACTGATATGCAGATATTCTACCAGGAAGTAATTGTATAAATGAGACCAGGTATAATGAAGTAATCAGTAACCACGTTCACATATTCCTTTTTGCCTCCTCTTCTAATTTCTCTATCTCCGCCTCCTCCTCTTCCTTCCCCTCCTCCTCATCTTCATTTCCTCCTCCTCCTACTCCTCCTCCTCCTCCTCCTCCTCCTCCTTCTCCTCCTCTTCTTCTTCTTCTTCTTCTTCTCCTCCTTCTTCTTCTTCATCATCATCATCATCATCATCTTCTTCTTCTTCTTCTTCTTCTCTATCAGATCAGAAGGTGGCATTGTAATCTTTCAAAATAAATTTGCTGGTTAATGCGAATTCTTAGCCCAGTATAGACGTAGATCTGAAATGAAGTGTTTTACATGTGAAACCCTACCACGATGGCACAAACCAACCAGAAGATCACTCACTACCGCATATATATATTGTACGCGGAATTTCTAACATAAAAAACATTCCTAATCAGTTTTGAAATATCTACTTATACAAAAAATATATAAACAAAAATATATAATTAGTATAATTAACATAGTTCACGCTACGATATATCTTATAATACGCACAACACATATATGTGGATATACGATAGGCCTATACATGGAAATATATGGTTCACGTGCCAGAAAGCGAGCAAACAGGTATCAAAGTATTCAGGTTCAAAATGGGCCTATGTACGCGCTATCGTCTCGCATTTTACCGCCGGATGTGGACGAAATATCGGTGTCATATCGAGTCCGCCTATTTATAACGCAATGTCAAGCCACCGGACGCGAGTTCGCTCGCCTCTGACTAGCTATCATATGCTTGCTACGGGCTCTGCAAGATGAGGTAAGTCTCGCTCGTCCATGTTTTGGCATAGCAGTGCCAACCACTCACACGCACGCGAGCGTCCTTTACTATATTACTATATTACTTGCATTTATTGAAGTTGAAAATATCACATTCACTTTGTTTACAAATAGCTGCAATCGTATATGTATTGTTGTTGTTGTTGCCGTTGCTGTTGTTGTTGTGATTTTTATTGTTGTTGTGTTAATGTTATTCTATACTACCGACATAATGAGTTACAGTCGTGTATCTTTACTACGCATGAATTTCTATAATAACACAAAATAAACCAATAAAAAATATATTTATACCATAACAAACGTATGGGGACTATCTCATAGAAACAAGTAAACATTATTATTATTATTGTTATTATTAGTAGTAGTAGTAGTATTTGTTGTTTGTGTGTGTGTGTGTGTGTGTGTGTGTGTGTGTGTGTGTGTGTGTGTGTGTGTGTGTGTGTACGATTCATCTGGCGTTTTTAGCCGTCTTGCCTGCATTACAATCATACATGGACTGCTGTATTACTTCCACACTATTAACTCTTACTACTTAATGCTAACACTTTAGCAATACTATAGCATACCAAAACTCATAGTGGCATGACAAAAAGGCAGTACCCAATTTCACGCGGTCATTCATATAAGACGCCATAAGTCGTCTATGGCAGAATATGGCGGCAAACAGTTGATTACGTGGACCGCCCAGCATCGAAAGAGACATTTTATAGAAGTTGCAGAAGAAAATGTACGCAGGGGACCGCGGAGGAACAAACAGAGAGTACAGAAAGTACAGGAGGAGCGTGTACATGAAGTGAAATGGATTATGATGGTGGATGGAGAAGGAGAGGAGTGAAAGATTTAATAAAGAGTAAAGCGTCACACAATTAAACATCGTTGAGAGTAAAACGTGCAAAATCCTTATAAATCTGCCTGAACAATTTTCATTTAATACTGAATATACAATCATCAGTTTATAATATTGGTAAATAAATAAATAAATAAATAATCAGTAAGCGAAATGTTGAATGAGAAATATATTTGGCTAGCAAAAACCGATCGAAACCCACGTACTACAAATACGAGAATCTTTACTTGAAGGAGACTATTCGCACAATTCTAAAGAATATTTATCCATTCTCATTGAAAAGTATTGTACCTTAACTATCAATAAAGCTGCAGGAGTAAAACCAACAGCCTCGGGTCGGCTAAGTGCTCCTGATACAGAAAAAACTATAACAACGACTACAACAACGTATTAGAGAATGTCTAAAGAGTTCACTGATACTATAGTGCACTTCTCTTTCATGTGGAATGTTTACCCAGCATCACAGACATCAGGGGGCCATACACGATACAGTCAAGTACCGCATAACAACTAAAATCCTAACAAAACATACACACATACACTTCCGCACTTCCGCAGGAAAATCTGTCAAGCAAAGAAGATGTACAAAAATAACAGAAAACCTCACACAATAGATGAGTGAGTATAAGTGGATACCGTATTTGCTGTTCAGACTGAGAACATGACTAGGGCACGAGAAATCAGCAGTTGGACATTGAATATACAACAATCAACATCATCATGTATTCCGTGAAACCAGGTGCTCCTACAGAGCCCTACATATACCTTGCCATAACGAATGAATAAGTACTTTACATACAATGTCATTAACCCATGTGGCGTAATAATGGTAGATCCAATAAAGACAATGTCAAACGAGATACATACAAAACAGTGGCCTATAAAATGTTTGTATGAACTACCAACAGATTCACCTCCCACCCCTGATAGTAAAGTATTCATTATAAAGTATTATTATCAAACTACTAACGATTTCTTGTATGTTTAAGCAATGGCACTGCGACGACACTACTCTCCACGAGATCACATTATACTACCAAACCAATTTACATAAAAGCTTGTTCCAACTGTGCAAGGCACGGTAGCAATTTACCGTAACTGTTCCAGACCAGAGAAAACCGATATTTAAAGCATTCTGTTAAAAACACCTGTAAATACCAGTTAAGAAAGCATAGAATAAATATTAAATTTTAGCCACGGTAAATATCGAAACTTGGCCAAGTATATCTATACGAAAGGGCCATGCACCAAGGCAGCTTATAAATTACTACAAAAACAATAAAAGAAGTGACAAGAACTACACTTGGTTGAGATCAACTGAAAGCATGAACAACTGAACACACCCTGTTCAATACGTTTGGCCGACTAAATTTTACATTTCGACTGCATACCTAGGCACCTAAACTATCAAACGTGAGACAAAATTGCCCATTTTTTCTTAAAAAAATCAAACTTGGCTATTAGGCTACTCCATAGTTTAGACAGATTTGAGCCAATGACTTTAGTTCCCCTGTTTAAAACGATAACACGAAATACTGCAATGAATATCGGCACACAACAACAGAGCCTGAGAACAAAACTTTGTTCGTCTGATACCGCTACGCATTTTACTAACACTACAGCTCATGTTTAGCCAACCTCAATTGTCACAGAACGTAATTCTTACCCCAGTATTCACTCAAGATGTTACATTTACAAATATGCAGAACCACTGTCGATAATCACCAACATGTACATATAAACTTCATACTGAATTGCACTATTTATATTTGCTCGATCAGTCATCTAGGCCAGTCAGACGATCAACTTCTCCCAGCCTGTCAGGTGATCAGTGACTTCATGTACCCTCGTCACGACTCCTCACGGCGACTGATATGCAGCCTTAGATGGACTCGCGTCGACAAAGTCGGAGTTTGCGACGGCTGGAGCGGTCGGAACGGGCTGGTCAATATTCTCGTAGGTTTCCCCGTGACCTGAAAGTTGCACTTCGATAAGAATCTCTAAGTGTGACAAGTATGTCTGCGCCTGGATATAGTTGTATATGACATACATCTCTAGGTCAAAGACAAAAGTCCCCTACAGTCTGATATCTAAGATACTAGAGGCAATTATAACCATTACAGAGATAGAAGTCTTTCAATCAGACATCTCCAGCTCAAGGGCAATTATCTTCATCAGTCAAGGGTTATACACTGTAGACCAGCCTATGGAAGCTAAATCACGTCACAGGAATGAAAGGGGCATGTTAGCCCAGAAATTGCTACTCACTACATGTAAATCTACCTACAAGCCCACCTCACCCATAGGCAATACCCTCGTGAACAGCTGGATAAAAAAATTGGCCAATGCTTACAATGTTAATTATTGGTGATAATAACAATGCATCCTTGCAAAACATGCAAACAGGCAACTTTTTCACTAGGTCAATCAGCTATAGGTAATTAAATACAACATGCTTCTTCTTATTAACACTATCACTATCAGGCCTTGCTGGTATTAGATGCTTGCGAGTTATTTTTCAGTAAAAGGTTGCAATAATGATATGAAATCATGACAATACACTGCACACTGCACCAGGGCCAACAAACACCATTTTAAACAATGTCAGCAAAACGAAGAGCAAATGTCATCAAAACGCAGTAGCGAGGCAGAAAACTACTTTGCTGTAGTCTGTGAAGATGACCTGGTATGGAAATTTATGCACATACAACCATAAAGCTAGGTTTACACTACCAACTTTATGTTGTCAAATTGGCGAGTTGGACCATTTTCGGCAACACCGAGTTGGCGAAAATAGAACATGTTCTAATCTCCAAACTAGTTGCTATTGACCAGTTGCTCGCGCGACTTTTGCGTTTACACTGCTGATTACCGGTTGTATAATTGCAAAATTGGTCCAATTCACCAATTTGACAACATAAAGTCGGTAGTGTAAACCCAGCTTAAGTCTGTCCCGTTTGTTTTTGGAGAGGAATTTCGCCGTGACCGCTGATCTAACTCACCACTGAATCCTCCGCCATACTGCGTGAAACTGCTGTACTCGGCTGACCTAGCCTGCATGACCCTGTACATGACGATACTCGTTACCGGTCGCAGCAGCAGGTTGACGCAACACATTCTGAATGCCGAGTCAAGGTGTGCACAGCACTCATGGATGCGTAACGAGCACGCACACTCCACACAGACGCACAATCAGATGCAAGCACACACGGCGAGCATACACGGACACGCACAAACACACACGTTATAAATGTCGTAAGCCTACTACAGTATTAAAGCCTCTAGTAGTCTGCAAGACAAAATTAAGTCAAAATTATAAAACACGCCACACGCGACCATGTATATGTCGAATGATTTAGCGTATTAGGGATACATTACAATAGACTCGCTGCCTCACATACATGTAATCAAGTAATCAAGAGTGAATGAAACGTATTTGTTTTTGCTCACACCTAATAACATCAGGATTGTATAATAGATTATAATCAATGTATATAATATAATCTATATTATACACTCCTGATAACATCATATGGATATGACCATGAATGAGTGAATTATTGATAGATGTACGTCCAGTCCATTGCAGTTTAATATCAATATAATTATGTACATTATTATACAAGTATTACTTCAAGAACTTGGATTTCAAAGGATACACAGCACTGAACCTAAACAGACCAGCCACACTGCCTGAAAAAGAAAAGATTATTTCTGTAAATTCTAACAACATATTTTCACTACACTTAGGACTGTAGGAGAAATAAAATAAATATTAATGAATGTCTGCATACACAATTATAATTAAACTTACATTGCTGACAAGTTAATATTGCACACGATAAAACATCTAACAAGAAGATACTTCAGAAGCACCTAATAATATGTTGACTAATAATTAACAACTTACTCTGTAGAAAAGCAACTTTTTGGTATGGATATGAAGTAGCCAGCACCACAATGTCCATAACTATGCTGATTACATTCAGCATAAGTGACTGAAACAGCCGTGCGATAATCGGAGTTAATTTACTGTATATGCAAAATTCTTAGCCAGTAAGTAAGCAAGTGGTTTCATTGTAGAGGTTCATCCATAAAGAATTTATTAATTTAATAAGGCAAACGATATTTATAGGAATTATAGCCTTGACAGACAAGACTGTAGGGTAATTTTGCCATACTTCTCCATTATTAAATGTAAGTTGCGTAATGTTTATCTGGATACATGCACCCAATGTGGTAAAACAAAAATCGTTAAGGGGCTTGAACTTTAGAATTCTCCCTACCCTTCCCACCTCCCTGCAAACTCTCGAGGAAAACAATGTCAGCACACTTTAATATAACTTGTCATGACATACTAGTATCACATATCCTCTGGAAGTGAACTGATGAGGTGGAAGGAGTAGATGAGGTGATCTTCTTCTTCTCGGGTCACTAGACTACACTCGGCCTAGCCACTGCAGCACACAGGACTTGGCATGGTGGTTGAAAGCCTCAAGTTCTCCAGGGCTACAGAGCTCTGGTAATAGGAGGCATTTCAGGATATGTCCCATAGGGCCACCCTTAAAAAATTGTTTGTTTCCCCTTTACCTACTCGCCTTTCAGGGTACCGAGTAGGTAGGTTGGTGCAAAATCTTTTTTATTTTTTTTGACAAGATGTGTGTATGTATATTGTATATTCTGTTTTGTGTATATATATGTTTTTGCGGAACCAATTTTTTTTTTTTTGCGAAACGAAATAATCTTTTGTTTTTTTTAATCGGCCAATAAGATGTGTCGAGTAGCGGCGTTTTGGCGAGTCGGTCGGTAAAGGGGAAACAAGCAATATTTTATCTTAGGCCTAGTCTGGTCCTCCCCGCAGTCGCATTCGGTTGGGCCATCTACAGTGTATCCCCATTTCTGCATGAGTGCCCTGCAATGACCAAACCCTGTCCTGGGGCGATTTAGGCATAACCACGTCAGCCATACCTCGTTGGCTCCGGGTGGGAGGGATTCCTGGGGTCTGAGTGAAAGTTTATGTTGGCTTGCCTGAAGATGCTTTGACCATTGGGCGATCCTGTAGTTTTGGAGGTTGCCATCCAGGGGTTGAACCGCGTGGATGAAACTGTACCTGGACTTTAAATTAATCTCTTCTTTACTGTTTCATGATGGAAGAGGGGGTGGCGAGGGTCATTTTCTTGGTTAAGTTTCTCTACTTGAGATGAAGCCATTCGTCTAACGTGTAGTGGAGCAATGCCACAGAGCAGGTAGAGGTCATCTACGTTGGTTGGTCTCAAGCACCAGAAATGGTTCTGCAGATGAGGTGATGAGATGGATGAGGCAATGAGGTGATGAGGTCAGGTGGATGAGACTGAGCGAAGACACGTGATTAGTAACATACCAGCAAAACAGGATCAGATGCTTCCGTGTTTATCAAGGACCACAGTATACATGCAAGTAGAAACCCGTTGTAGTAGATGTATGCCATCGGAACCCACGATGTGAGCATTGCCCTGTAACAACACATTTGACAATAATTTGTTAATATCATCAAAATTTCAATTCTTTAGAGTAAACAATTAAACATTTTCTTAATTAAAAAATCATAGGATAAGAATATATATATATATAATATATATATAATATATATATATATATATTATACAGGGCATGAAATAAGCCAAAATCTGAACAGGCCCACACAAAATTTTAAACAGGCCCTTAGACATATTGAACAGGCCCCTTCATTTTGTTCAATTTATTCCATTTTTCTATTAATAAAAATATTAGCTTGTGTTTATTAGGCATACTTGTAGTATTTCAGTATTTCACTGCTATCAGTGGTGTAAATCTTGTTGATATAAAAGCAAGATAGGCAAAATTTTGAATAGGCCAAGTGGACTGATTATATTGGGGGGTTGAACCGGCGGCCGCCGGCAAAATAGCGCTAATATCGTACACTGTATATATTATATATTTGTTGTTGCTGTACTCACCATGTTGTCAGTATAAAATGGGTGACAAATACAACCTGGAAAAAGGATTGAAGGTATTATATACACGAGCCATGCAGAGATTACTGACAGCTTACTGCATATATATATATATATATATAACTATAGAGATGCTTACTGGACTGTCACTGAACACATGGCTGGACAGAATATTACTATATTATTAAACACTAATTCATTACATTCATCTACCCAATAACATACCAGTATCACTGTAAACTGGCACAACAACACAAGACATACTATTACAATATTCTTAGGAGTGCATCGATCCTCCAACACACCTCAACAATTCATTAGTCACATATATAGCAGAAGCCTGAAGTTCCAATCCAATTTACTTATATAGTACTTTTAGATTAGCATTTCATTGACCTTTGTTGTCCAAGTAACGTGAAGTGAGCTGCTGCTGCCTAATGGAAGTATACGCGACCGTTTGATGCAGACAAATTTATTACATTTAGAGTTAATCCTTTTTGTCTAACGTTTTCTCAACTCTAATCATTCTATGGGAGCTGCATTTTTCTATAATTTGCTTTTGAGGTGATACATGTATAGCCTGACATGGCTGTAAGACTTACTGTTAGAGGTTCATAGGTTACAAGCCACACACATTAAATATATATGTGTGTGTATGTATGTGTTAATGTGTGTATAATGAATAGTGTACGTATGCGTGTCGAAATGATGTTAAAGTGTACCTTAATCACTGACCTTGTACAGAATGTACTGACGTTTTTTGTATATATTTTGTATAATCTTGCACATTCCCTAAAATCACATCCGATGACATGATGGGGGAAACCTATTCAATTTGTGCATGGGTATAAAGCTAATGGGTAAAATGCCAAGTTAATCCATTTTACCCAACTATTTTACTCTGATATTAAAGCCCTGTCACTTCTGCAAGAAAATAACTAGGTTGGAGGTCCGCAAGTGGTATAATTTATTTGGTAGGTTGTGTAGGATCTAACACTAAACCTAGCTTGCTAGGTTCCCTTCATTCACTATAGTGTATTCGTCATATACAATCACAACCTGTTGTGATTTAAGCATTTAAATCAATTTGAAAACGGCAGTTGAAAACCAAAATGGCAATTATTATTATTATTAAATCTTTATTGCATGTAATTCAAATACAAATACATGTACTGGAGACAGTCTGTTTCATGAAGAAAAAATCTGATAAATGCAATCGTGTTGAGCAGTTAAAATAATAACATTTTTGAGTGATACAGTACAGAACAGCACTATACAACATGAGGGGACAAACGTTCTAAACTTGGTATATTTGCGCAATATTGCCAATAACTTTATACCTATGCGCAAAGTAAAGAGAGATATCAGCCATCGTTTCTTGAGGCCAATAGCGTATAACTCAACTCTGTTTACTCTACAGGACCAAGGATATAAGAGCTGTCCACATTTGCACATGTCACACATTGCGAAAAAGAATTGTGATCAGCACTTATATCCATGAACCAGTGGAAGCACTGGAACGTCAATGTGGCATAGTTTAGGTAGGCTGTGCACAGGTTGCCATACACTACCCCAGGCTGAAATATACTTATGGTCGATGCATGTGATAGATATGGTTATGCCATCCACGTCTATGGCCTGGGGTATAACAGTTATACTGTCAATAGTAAAAGCCAGACAGACACTGTCACTCACAGGCACTTGAAGCATTTCAATAAAATATAATGCTAAATAAATACGAAATCTATTTACTACCAAAGTCTTAATGTTTCTATACTCTCTTTCACCTATTATTGC